>NC_088219.1:18158027-18295527 GCF_036934945.1 Oncorhynchus masou masou | reverse complement strand
GACAAACAGAGTGGGACAGGATTTAAACCACAATCAGACAAAGAATGTACACATGGATGTTGACTCTTGTGCACATAGCACCTTCGGGAAACACGGGTGTCATGGCAACGGGAACTGGCATCTGCAAGCGTTACTGTTGCAATTAGAGAGGAAAGGAATGGAAGATCAGATGGGGTAGGTGTGGGGGTGGGATGGAGGAGGGGATGGGGTAGGGGTGTGGGGGTGGGACGGAGGAGGGGATGGGGTAGGGGTGTGGGGGGATGTAGGATGGGATGGGGTATGGAGGATGGGATGGGTGGAGGATGGGATGGTGTAGGGGTGTGGGGGATGGAGGATGGGATGAGGTAGGGTTGGCGGTGAGGTGGAGGATAGGATGAGGTAATTGTGTGGGTGGGGTGGAGGATGGGATGAGGTAGGTGTGGGGTGGGATGAAGGATGGGATGAGGCAGGGATGGGGGGGTGGAGGATGAGATGAGGCAGGTGTGTGGGGGTGAGGTGGAGGATGGGGTGGGGGTTGGGATGGAGGATGAGGTAGGGGTGGGGGGTGGAGGATGGGATGGGATGGGGTATGTGTGGGGGTGGGATGGAGGATGGGATGGAGGATGGGGTAGGTGTGGGGGGTGGGATGGAGGATGGGATGGGGTAGGGGTGGGTGGGTGGGATGGAGGATTGGATGGGGTAGGGGTGGGTGGGTGGGTGGGTGGGTGTGATGGAGAATGGGATGGGGTAGGGGTGGGGGGGTGGGATGGGATGGAGGATGGGATGGGGTAGGTGTGGGGGGTGGATAAAAGTGTCATTATTGACTCAGCTATCATGGAAGAAGGGAGGGAGGGAAAAAGAGTGAGGGGAAAATGTAATGTGCTGTTATGTATTTTGTGTAAAATGTTACACATAATTCTAAAGGGTCAGAGTGTTACAGTACGCCGAGGGCTAAGAGATATTTTGGAAAAGAAAGACAAAGTACAAAGTACTGAGTCTAAAAACTGTGAGGAATAAAATACTTGTCTTAGAAAGAAATAAAGCACACTGCCTCACTTACAGCAACATGTATTTCTAGTAACATTTAAAAAAGCAGATTGGTAAGACATTAGTTATCTTATATTGTTAAAATGTGTATAAAATTGTATACACATGTTATTATGGACCTTAAACAGTACAAAAAATGTCATGGGGGTCTCTAGTTTTGGAAATGATAATTGCTCACAATGTCACCAACTCTTGAAGAGTTAGGAGTACATTTTAGCACATAATATCACAGCAGAACTGTGAGTTCTATTATGTATTTTTAGCAAGTTACATTAGCTGGCACTGAACCTTAACAATCTTTCTCCTTCCACCCTACCTGACACTGATGAATGCATATTATCAGCACTCAATACACCCCCACACACTATGACTCACGCATATATATATATATGCACACACACACACACACACACACACACACACACACACACACACACACACACACACACACACACACACACACACACACACACACACACACACACACACACACACACACACACACACACACACTTTCTGCCAATGTGCACACGGCAACACAGGTGATTTTCTGAAGAGAAAGTGTACCGAACAGTACTGTATTTGACAAAAAAAAGACGCTACTTGACTGACACCTGGTGGTTTTGAGTGGAAATTGCACAATTAAGCTTATCGTCAGTGGTCCCTACGCATTAACATTTTTTGTTAATAATGCACCGTCTTACATTTACATTAAAATATTGGTCAACACAAACAGGAATATGGTCCACTTCTTGAATTAAAAAAGAAAAACGTGGTTTGACATGACATCTCATAACTCACCGAAAAAAGGTTTTATAAAGAAGGGTAGGCTATCCCATAATGCACTGCATATGTCTGTCAGCGGACATTGAGCACCTCCTAATGAACTTACTAGCTAACAGTCACAACAAAAACAGAACAGTGTATTGCTAATTAAGAACATACTCTCAATACGTCTTAGAAGGAGGATACAAACAAGCCTAACATAATGAGTGGTCTACGCACTGTCCTGGTCTCTACTGGGCTTGTCGGTGTGGTTGGCATTGGATATGGAATGTGGTCAGTGATTACACCAGGAGAGGAAAGGAAGAGGGAAATGCTCAAGGTAGGCCGCTAACAATGCACTTGACTTGCACAGCACTGACTTTTTAAACCGAGCAAAGGACTGCTTGTTTTTTGTTAGTCAGATGTGTGTGATTTGTGCATTACATTTTCTTTTTGGAAATGGGAAATGGCTTGCCAGTAGCTTCACCTATAATTTCAGGAAATAAGCTTTAATCTTACAAAATGACAGAAGGGGGACCTGAGTGAGAAGTTTGGGAACCACTGGGTTACTTGACGAGCCATAGAATGGCATAGTCTGTCACTAATACTCACCAGAGACGGAAGAGAAAGTGCTGATAGAAATGTCATTTTCTATATATTTTTATTTATCCGTTATTTTACCAGGTAAATTGACTAAGAACACGTTCTCATTTACAGAAATGACCTACAGCAATTTACAGCAACGACCTGGGGAATAGTCATGTGGATTGGAACATGCAGTCATGTCCGTTCTATATATTTAATTTCTATCTGCAACCATCTGCAATTGCCTCCCACTGAAAAAGGCCTCCTGATGGTTTCCTGGTCTGAATCAAATGGCGAAGGAATAAGAAACAGCAGAGCAGACAGTCTTCAATAACATTATACCTTGCTTTGTTTTGGTGTCAGCTTCTGTTGCATTATCTGTATGCAGTATCAGCTTTACATTCACCTCGGCTATGATCGGCTATGAAAAGCCAACTGACATTTACTCCTGGGGTGCTGACCTGTTGCACCCTCGACAACCACTGTGATTATAATTATTTGACCCTGCTGGTCATCTATGAACATTTGAACATCTTGGCCATGTTCTGTTAATCTCCACCCAGCACAGCCAGAAGAGGACTGGCCACCCTTCATAGCCTGGTTCCTCTCTAGGTTTCTTGCTAGGTTCTGGCCTTTCTAGGGAGTTTTTCCTAGCTACTGTGCTTCTACACCTGCATTGCTTGCTGTTTGGGGTTTTAGGCCCAGGTTTTCTGTACAGCACTTTGAGATATCAGCTGATGTAAGAAGGCCTTTTATAAATACATTTGATTTGACCTGCTCTTTTTCCAATCTGACCATCAGAATCTACCCGAAGCTAACCCACTGAGAATGGAGGAGACAAGGAAGAGGAACGCCCTCATGATGCAGGTGCTGAAGGAAGCTGCAGAGACCGATGACAACATTGCGAGAGGATTGGGCCCTATGAGATCCCAGAAATAGTCATGCTCATATGCCGGTTCTCCAACTCAGACATCACATGCATCATCCAATGGTTGCGTGCCATGTCATCAACTGTGCCATCAGGCACCAGATTGCTACAACGTGGTTAGCTGATACGTTAAAAAAAACCTATCCAGATCTGACATGATTTCTGAGCAGGGGAACCAGACCATTGTCTTCACATTGATTTGAAAGACGTGGGGAAGAGACCATACTATTACAGATGACACACCAGTAAACCTGAGCTTCACCACTTCCTCTTAAGAGATAAGATTATATTGGCTAAGTGTTTGCATTTATGTTGAGTATGAATAAGTGTAAGGGGCGTTAAGTACTTTGTTTCACTGAATGACAAAGTACTGAAAATAAGAGGCAATGGTTCCCAAACTTCACGACTTTAACACATGCTCTGTTACATTGAAACAAAGCATATTTATTACAATAATAGTGTTGTATATAATTCATTAATCATTTTTGCTAGCTGAACGTGCTTATGATGGTCACAACAATGTATGGCTAATAAAATGTAAACAATCCTGCCTAGTTTTTTTAAATTGGATATTTTGTTACATTTTGTAAAACCAATTCGATTTCATGGATAGAGTAACGTTTTTAAATGATGTAGTTTACATGATCATGAATATAATTCTGTTGTCACTTGTCAGTGGACCAGTGTTGGGGACCCTTTTACCGGTTGCACCCATTTCCGGCTTGAGAAAATGACGTTATTTTCAATTGATGTCGAAGGTTGCGGTCAGATTCATGCACAACACATCCAGTCGTAATCGTCATACCTGAGTGGTCGTAACTGGGATCGGGATTACATTTTTAACTGATGTACGTTTTAATAATAAGCGATTATAGTATTTTGTCAAGTTAGCTGCTTGGTAGTTATCACATCAAGCCAAGCACAGCTAACGAGCTATGTCAACACCGGAGCCATTTCCCGTACCACCGGGCTCAGTATCACCTGCAGCGGGTCAAATGTTTGGGAGCTGCTGGAGTTGTCGGATTCTTTCAGGGGGAGGTCTGCTGTTAGGAGCTGGATATGTCTTCCTAGCCGCCCGAAAAGTAATGCGCCAAGGTGGGACAACCTCAATGGGAACTGTCGCACAAGTCGTGTTTGCAGCAAGTGAGTATTGTGATTTATTGGCAGCATGTCTAAATGTACAGTGGCAAGAAAAAGTATGTGAACCCTTTGGAAATACTCAGATTTCTGCATAAATTAGTCATAAAATGGCATCTTATCACCTAGGTCACAACAATAGACAGTCTGCTTAAACTAACACACAAACAATGATACGTTTGCATGTCTTTATAGAACACACTGTGTAAACTTTCACAGTACAGGGTGGGAAAAGTATGTGAAGCCTTGGATTTAATAACTGTTTGACCTCAACCAGACCTGCACAACAGTCAGGAGGAATTTTGGACCATTCCTCTTAACAAAACTGTTTAAGTTCAGGAATATTCTTTGGATGTCTGGTGTGAACTGCTAACTTGAGGTCATGCCACAGCATCTCAAATCAGGTTGAGGTCAGGACTCTGACTGGGCCACTCCAGAAGGTGTATTTTCTTCCATTGAAGTCATTCTATTGTTGATTTACTTCCGTTCTGGGTCATTGTCCTGTTGCATCACCCAACTTCTGTTGAGCTTCAATTTGTGAAAAGATAACATTATCCTGCAAAATGTCTTGATAAACTTGAATTCATTTTTCCGTCGACAATAGCAAACTGTCCAGGCTGAGGCAGTAATGCAGCTCCAAACCATGATGCTCCCTCCACCATACTTTACAGTTGGGATGAGGTTTAGATGTTGGTGTGCTGTGCCTTTTATTCTCCACACATAGTGTTGTGTGTTCCTTCCAAACAACTCAACTGTCCACAGAATATTTTGCCAGTAGCGCTGTGGAATATCCAGGGGCACGTTTGCAAACTTCAGACATGCAGCAATGTGTTTTTTTTTAGACAGCAGTGGCTTCTTCCTTGGTGTACTCCCATGAACACCATTCTTGTTTAGTGTTTTACATATCATAGACTTGTCAGATGTAGGCATGTTCCAGAGATTTCTGTAAGTCTTTAGCTGACAATCTAGGATTCTTCTTAACCTCATCGAGCATTCTGCGCTTTGCTCTTGCAGTCACCTTTGCAGTACGGCCACTCCTACGGAGAGTAGCAACAGTGTTGAACTTTCTCCATTTATAGACAATTTGTCTTACCGTGGACTGATGAACATCAAGGCTTTTAGAGATACTTTTGTAACCCTTTCCAGCTTTATGCAAGTCAACATTTCTTGATCTATTTTGCTCAAGGCATGGCTCACATTAGGCAATGCGTCTTGTGAATAGAAATCTCAAATTTTGTGACATTTTTTTTATAGGGCAAGGCAGCTCGAACCAACATCTCCAATCTCATTGATTGGACTCCAGGTTAGCAGACTCCAGAAGTCATTAGCCTAGGGGTTCACATACTTTTTCCAAAGAAGATCAGATCCAATTTGATTACCAATTTATGCAGAAATCCAAAGGGTTCACATACTTTTTCATGACACTATCTCCTGCATTGTATTTGCAGCAGGAATTTATCCAACATTACTCAGGTGAAAGCAAAGGCTATGATGAGTTGAAGCTATTCAAAGTATTCTAGCAGGGCCTTTGAGGTGCAGTCAACTCAATATTTCTGTTTCAGGTTTGGCTGCTTGGGGAGTCGTGGTCATCGCTGACCCTGTGGGGAAATCACACAGGAAGGCTTGAAGATGCTCTGACAGAATTATTTGAAGCTGCTGAAGTATAAGCCATGGTCATATCCAAGATCACTTTGACAGATAGTGATCTTAGCATAATGGATGAGAACATGCCAAAGACTATTCTCATCATCTGTCAGTGTGACTTGTCTACAATACATTAAATAAAGAACATGTGCACTTGGAACTACCTTGTGCAAGTAAGAATTTCATTGGCTGATATATACCATGCGTATCCTGTACATACGACTAATACAACTTGAACTACCCTGTGCTCATGCCACCAAGACATTTAGACAGGCAGTCCAATTCTGATCATTCTCACTAAATTGGTATTTTGACCCATCAGATAAGCTCTGAAAAAGATCAGATTTGTCAAAAGACCAGTTAGTGGGAAAAATATCAGAATTGGAATCTTGAGTCCATTTCATCTACTTCTGAACCATCAGAAAGACAGCCAATCATACAACTATTCAATTCACCCAATGTAAAGGAACCATCAAATTGGTGCAGAGTACCACTCTTTCCTCACTGAGTTTTATTGTATTTCATCCCAGTGACAAATGTAATTATAAATGACATATTGCTCCCAGTCCATTGCTCGCACTGCATGAATGGTCATGTCAATGTTGAACTGTGATGAGAGCAGACACAAGGCTTTGGGAAAATAGTTTTATGAGTTGGCATTGGGTCCCTTCTTCTTGCCAAATGTTGGTACCACATTCACAAAGCGCCTATTATACTGGATCCTCCTTTTAGCCCTACCAGTCTTCTTTTTCTTCTTCTCTTGCTTATCCACCTGTGAGAATGGTTATAAACAGAGTTAGAGGTTTGGTGTCTTGACGTGCACACTAGAGACTAAGCAAACTTGCCAGAAGAGCAAGTCATGTTGAATATGCCACATGAATTTAATTTCTATTAAATACACACGCCCACCTTGGGAGTCTGTCCCCTGACTTTCCCCGCTCGGGCCAAGGAGCCATGGACTTTGCCTGGGATAGGAAATGGAAATGAATCAAAGCAAGCACCACCAAATAATGGTACAGAAACAAAGACCTTAATTTCACATATTTACAATAACGTTCAAGAATTTTTAATTATTGATCACTTACCTCCCAACAGTCGGGGGATAACCTCAAGAGTGCTGAACTCCAGTGCCGATTGGCCAATCATAGCATCATCCTGCAGGGGTTCCCCGCACAAAAAAACCATCTGGTCATCACAGGAGAGTCCCTCCAATGCCTCAATATGAGCCTTGTGGAGAAGGGATGAGAACAAAGAGCTGAATGTGGTTAACCTTTCATGGTCATCAATGAACTTTTAAACCAAAAAAGTTGGCAGACCAAAGCACAGTAGTGCTATACTTTACCTTGATGTCAGCGACAGTTTCTAACCCAGACACCTGAAAGGTGTGGAGAGTCTGAGCACGCACAAACAGCTGCATGGTTAACCTGTTCAAAATAAGATGGATGATGTTAGGTCCGTCTGTTCTACAATCCTGAAAGACCCAAAGGGTTGTGCAGGATTTGGTTCCAGCCTAGTACTAAAACACCTGATTCAAACATGGTCACCAACAGGGTTTAATTTATTTAACTAAGCAAGTTATGTATTAGATTGTTTCTTCAGGCTTATGTCAGAATAAACGGTGAATCAAATGTCCAACAACTAGTGCAAAGATGAGTAGTTTGTGGTAAATCATTAGCAACTGACGTTATAGCTTGACTAGCCAGAGCGGTAGAACAATTTATATTTCCTGTCGACATCAACAAAGACAACTTTTTTTTAAGAGACAATGTTTGAAATGTCATGAAACATTTGAGTCCCTTTGTTATGAGTTATAAAACAGATTTGAAACTTATTTCATAGCTCACCAAAGTCTCGCAGTGTAATAATCGTGTGCTTCGCCAATGGTGTTTGGCCTGGAGATGGAAAACAGGAAGCATTTCATTGCGCATACGTGTGACGTAGAATTCTCTGATCCAGCCGACGTGTGGTGGTCTAGAAAAATGATAACCACCGTGCTTCTACACCTGCATTGCTTGCTGTTTGGGGTTTTAGGCTGGGTTTCTGTACAGCACTTTGAGATATCAGCTGATGTACGAAGGGCTATATAAATAAATTTGATTTGATTTGATGTCGCGTTCCTTCATAAACAGGGCCACAATGTTATGCAGATGATTTAGGGAAAGTTTCGAGCTATACGACCACACGGCAAGAATACCAATATTACGGCACGGTTACGAGTGAGTTGACTATTTGATTACCCATATGATACCCATATTGGGGCGGAAGGGTAGGGTACAAATCTGTCGTTCTGCCCCTGAACAGGCAGTTAACCCACTGTTCCTAGGCCGTCATTGAAAATAAGAATTTGTTCTTAACTGACTTGCCTGGTTAAATAAAGGTAAAATGAAATAAAAAATACAGTACCAGTCAAAAGTTTGGATACACCTACTCATTCAAGGGTTTTTCTTTATTTTGACTATTTTATACATTGTAGAACAATAGTGAAGACATCAAAACTATGAAATAACACATATGGACTCATGTAGTAACCAAAAAAAGTGTTAAACAAATGAAGTATATTTTATATTCTTCAAAGTAGCCACCCTTTGCCTTGATGACAGCTTTGCACACTCTTTCAACCAGCTTCACCTGGAATACTTTTCCAACAGTCTTGAAGGAGTTTCCTTCTCTCTGCAGTCCAACTCATCCCAAACCATCTCAAATGGGTTGAGGTCGGATGATTGTGGAGGCCGGGTTATTGTCCTGTTGAAAAGCAAATAAAAGTCCCACTAAGCACGAACCAGATGGGATGGCATATCGCTGCAGAATGGTGTGGTAGCCATGCTGGTTAAGTGTGCCTAAATAAATCACAGACAGTGTCACCATCACACCTCCTACTTCATGCTTCATGGTGGGAACCACACATGCAGAGATCAACCGTTCATCTACTCTGCTTCTCACAAAGACTTGGCGGTTGGAACCAAAAATCACAAATTTGTAATCATCAGACCAAAGGACAGATTTCCACCGGTCTAATGTCCATTGCTCAGGTTTCCAGACCCAAGCAAGTCTCTTCTTATTGGTGTCCTTAAGTAATTGTTTCTTTGCAGAAAATTGACCATGAAGGTCTGATTCACACAGTCTCCTCTGCACAGTTGATGTTGAGATGTGTCTGTTACTTGAATTCTGTGAAGCATTTATTTGGGCTGCAATCTGAGGCTGGTCACTCTAATGAACTTATCCAGCCGAGGTAACTCTGGGTCTTCCTTCCCTGTGGCGGTCCTTGTGAGAACCAGTTTCATCGTAGCGCTTGATGGTTTTGCGACGGCACTTGAAAAAAGTTATTGAAATGTTCCCGAATTGACTGACCTTCATGTCATAAAGTAATGATGCTGTCATTTCTCTTTGCTTATTTGAGCTGTTCTTGCCATAATATGGACTTGATATTTTAACAAATAGGGCTATCTTCTGCATACCACCCCTACCTTGTCACAACACAACTGATTGGCATTAAGAAGGAAAGAAATTCCACAAATTAACTTTTAACAAGGCGTACCTGTTAATTTAAATGAATTCCAGACGACTACCTCATGAAGCTGGTTGAGAGAATGCCAAGAGTGTGCAAAGCTGTTATCAAGCCAAAGGGTGGCTACTTTGAATTATCTCAAATATAAAATATATTTTGATTTGTTAAAAACTTTTTTCATATGTGTTATGTAATAGTTATTATGTCTTCACTATTATTGTACAATGTAGAAAATGGTAAAAATAAAGAAAAACCCTTGAATGAATAGCTTGTCAACTTTTGACTGATACTGTATCTTCTTTCAAAGATAATTTACGTGGCCGAAATTGTAATGTAGGGTATGTAAACATTATATAAAGTGGCATTGTTTAAAGTGACAAGTGATACATTTATTGCATCCAATTATTAAAGTGGCTAGAGATATGATTCTGTATGTTGGCAGCAGCCACTCAATGTTAGTGATGGCTGTTTAACGGTGGCCTTGAGATTGAAAAACAGCTTCTATCTCTCGGTCTACTTTGATGCAAATGAGCATTTTCGAATCTGAGAGAAAATAGAGCAGAATTTATTGATAGTCACCTTGCCTGAGAAAGATTGACATGGTTATGAAAACGTCACGTCAGGTTGGGCCTTCACAAAGCACAACCCTTATTTTAAGTGTTTCTAAAATACCCCAAGGGAAAAATGATTGGTGGAAAAACAATTGGAAACATTTCCCTGTTTGACCCCCATTTGATCTTGTTAGTCACTCAGATAACATATTAACATGACAAAATGTGTAGAATTTCAGGAAATAAGCTTTAAAACGGCAAAAAATTATCTGCACCCCATTGCAAAATGTACAGAATTGCAGCAAATTACCTATTCAACTTTTTCTCTCCGCATTCAAGAGGGGGGGGGGGGCAAACTAAATATCCCCTATTTATTTATTTATTTCACCTTTATTTAACCAGGTAGGCCAGTTGAGAACAAGTTCTCATTTACAACTACGACCTGGCCAAGATAAAGCATAGCAGCGCGACAAAAACAACAACACAGAGTTACAAATAAACGTACAGTCAATAACACAAAAGAAAAGAAAAATAGAAAGATCTATGTACAGTGTGTGCAAATGTAGAAGAGTAGGGAGGTAGGCAATAAATAGGCCATAGAGGCACATATAATTACAATTTAGCATTAATACTGAAGTGATATATCTGCAGATGATGATGTGCAAGTAGAGATACTGGGGTGCAAAAGAGCAAGAGGGTAAGTAATAATATGGGGATGAGGTAGTCGGGTGTGCTATTTACTGATTTGCTGTCTACAGGTACAGTGATCGGTAAGCTGCTCTGACAGCTGATGCTTAAAGTTAGAGAGGGAGATATAGGACTCCAGCTTCAGTGATTTTTGCAATTCGTTCCAGTTATTGGCAGCAGAGAACTGGAAGGAAATGCGGCCAAAGGAGGAGTTGGCTTTGGGGATGAGCAGTGAAATATACCTGCTGGAGCGCATGCTACAAGTGGGTGCTGCTATGGTGACCAGTGATCTGAGATAAGGCGGGGCTTTGCCTAGCAAAGACTTATAGATGACCTGGAGCCAGTGGGTTTGGCGATAGATATGTAGTGAGGGCCAGCCAACGAGAGCATAGAGGTCACAGTGGTGGGTAGTATATGGGACTTTGGTGATAAAACGGATGGCACTGTGATAGACTACATCCAGTTTGCTGAGTAGAGTGTTGGAGGCTATTTTGTAAATGACATCGCCGAAGTCAAGGATCGGTAGGATAGTCAGTTTAACGAAGGTATGTTTGGCGGCATGAGTGAAGGGGCCTTTGTTGTGAAATAGGAAGCCAATTCTAGGTATGCGGTCAACAATGCTTGACTCAGGGAGGAGGACGCCCCTGCCATGCATAGTCCCATGGGATGTTGGCTATCAACAACAAGGCAACTCCTATGACTAATTGGGAATGGGACGCAAGCGTAGGATTGATCACCCTGTCGCTGGCCGCCTTTGGGGAGGGTGTATAGTGTGAAAGGCCGAAACACCCTAGGAACCAAAGGTACACTACTGACGATGCGCTCCCCAAATTTCACCACACTCATTGTTCATTAACTCTTGGAAGTGCTTGCACAAAGGATAGTAACATCTCATCCTGTGTTCTTGGAATCTGGATTGGAGATGTTTAATGTGAGTATGGAAGGAGAGTTTACAGTCTAACCAGACACCTAGGTATTTGTAGTGAAGAGCATGCGCTTAGTTTTACTAGAATTTAAAAGCAGTTGGAGGCCACAGAAGGAGTGTTGTATGGCGTTGAAGCTCGTTTGGAGGTTTGTTAACACCATGTCCAAAGAAGGGCCAGATGTATACAGAATGGTGTCGTCTGCGTAGAGGTGGATCAGAGAATCACCAGCAGCAAGAGTGACATCATTGATATACACAGAGAAAAGAGTCAGCCCGAGAACTGAACCCTGTGGCACCCCCATAGAGACTGCCAGAGGTCCGGACAACAGGCCCTCCGATTTGACACACTGAACTCTATCTGAGAAGTAGTTGGTGAACCAGGCAAGGCAGTCATTTGAGAAGCCAAGGCTATTGAGTCTGCCGATAAGAATCCGGTGATTGACAGAGTCTAAAGCCTTGGCCAGGTTGATGAAGACGGCTGCACAGTACTGTCTTTTATCGATGGCGGTTATGATATCGTTTAGGACCTTGAGCATGGCTGAGGTGCACCCATGACCAGCTTGGAAACTAGATTGCATAGTGGAGAAGGGATGGTGGGATTCTAAATGGTCGGTGATCTGTTTATTAACATGGCTTTTGAAGACTAGAGAGGTAGGGCAGAATGGAAATACGTAGGTCTATAACAGTTTGGGTCTAAGGTGTCTCCCCCTTTGAAGAGGGGGATGACCGCAGCAGCTTTCCAATATTTGGGGATCTCAGACAATTCAAAAGAGAGGTTGAATAGGCTAGTAATAGGGGTTGCAACAATTTTGGCAGAAAATTGAAGAAGAGAGGACCCTAGGGCCTGCCCTGCATAAATGTGTGGAATTGGGATGGATTGAATGACAGACACTGCTTATTTTCCCTTTTCAATGCATTTGTCAATTAATTTTTTCATGAATTAGTTATCTGGAGCACACAAGAATACATTTCTCCCTGTCACTTTCCCTTCAAAAACAGACATTGTGTATCCCAGCTGGAGAAGCCAAGAGTGGGATATTAGCATCTACAGAAGAATACAAATTTGTGGAACAACTGATATCACCTTCACGAGTGCCCTTTCCCCCTAAACATGATGGTCCTTCCCCATTTGGCTGGACTCCTCCATCAGGTGAAGCTTGACACCTTACGTTATCCTTTGTTTTAAGGCAAATGGAGAGCAATGGCTTCGTTTATCACACTGATTCAACTTCTGCTTCAAATATCTTACTACATTTAAATTTGTTGTTTGAGTTGTTTTACGCTTCTAATATTCTGTACATGATTTATCTGCCAACACTTAGTTGCTTATAGTCTCATACACACATTTCTCATAGGCCTTTTCTCAATTGGATTTGCTGAACTCCTGTCTCCGTCGTCTCTCGCCTCCTTTTGAAAAAAGTCAAAGATAATGAAGGAGGGGAGGCGAGTAGAGGGAAGGTGTATCGAGATGTGCTTGTTTGAAATGAAATCGTCCTTCTCCACTGCACATCATCAGGCAAATTAAGTTTACAGGGGTGGAATCCCAAAAGAAATGTGTAATGTGCTAAAAACACATTTAGTTGTTGTGATAGACATTTTATAGATCATTTTTAAATGTTTGCATGCTTTTCTCTTTTGAGAAAGAAATATCTGATTCAAATGGGGTGTGGCAGATTTCAAAACTCTTCCGCAAAGAACTCTGGTAGGATACACATGACTATCCTTGATGAAAGTGGCTATCGAGGAGGGCCGGACACTCTTCCATTAGCCTATAAACAAATGAACACTCTCCTCGACCATGTCAGTCTCCACGTCATGTAGGAGAGAGGAAAGAGGACAGACTTTTTCTCAAATGAGACCATAGTCTCAGCAAACACACTTTGGGTATCAGGTGCTATTTACTTTATGGTTGATTAACCTCAATTAAATATTTTTCCTATTTTTCTCATCCCCTTTAACCCAACGTTTTATAGAGGTGCCTCTTGCTTTACCATACATGATCTGTCACTCCCGAATGCACAATGTTCCTGTCTACACTTACCTCACCCATGGCAGTCACAAGACAAGGTTGAAGGGAACATCTGGGTGAGTGAGACGGAATTTCTAGGGTTCTTCTGTCAAACCATTGTTGAAACCTTTGCAGAATTGCATATCAGTAAGTATGACTGGCTGGAAACCAGAGTATAAGTATAAGAGCTCTTGTATTTATCTAGCAACAACTTTGGGTTGAATGTTATGTTTTCCTGTCACTGTGCAGTTGTTTCCCCCTGATTAATGCTGCTACTTTTGTGTCTCCTGTCATGCTTTTGAGAAGGATGTAAAGGAGTACCTGCAACAGCTTACTGGCAAACACCTGCCAACCCAGGATTCTAAGTCGACCTTTGGTGAGGAGGTAAACTGTCGCAGAACAGTTGTCAAAGAAAAATAGTGCTTACTTTTCTGTATGCACCCTACATTTTCAAATGAGTGGATAAATAAGAGACAGTTGTTTATTTATGTCCATGTCAATTATATTTGTTTGTATGTAACACCTTACGCTCAAATGACAAGAGTTCTTCAAATTTGAAAAGTTAAATGGCCAATTGCTATGGGGGATGTCTGCTTTATTTAAAAAAAAAATTTTTTTATATCCATAGGAACAATATCAGTTGTAAGTTTAATATGTGATTCGGGTATTCATTGCTGTAAAATAATACCACAGCTTATCAGTGGAGGTTCCTTAGATGAGGAAGAGGAGGACCATCCTCATTGAATTTCCTAAAAATTAAATTGTAAAATATTTAAAGTTATAATTTTTAGATAAATCTATACTAAGAATATTCACGTCACCAAATAATTGATTAAAACACTGTTTTGCAATGAAGGTCTACAGTAGCCTCAACAGCACCAGGGTAGGATAGTAATATATATAATAATAATATATCCCATTTAGCAGACGCTTTTGTCCATGAAAAGCGTTTCCATCCAATCAAGGGTCGGCTGGGGCCAGCTACTAGCACTTGCATCAAATGTGGTGAGTAGTTGACTCGAAAGAGAAAGACAATAGTTAACCCAACGCTTGGCGTTGCAAGCGCCATGCTTTCCGACTGAGCCACACAGGACCATAGCACCATGGTGTAGCCGAGGACAGTTTCATTTTCACTTAGCTTACGTTCCGTCCTCCTCGGAGTACATTGACTCCAATACAAAACCTAGGAGACTCATGGTTCGACCCCTTTCCATAGACTTACATAGTAATTATGGCAACTTCCAGAGGACGTCCTCCAACCTATCAGAGCTCTTGCAGCATGAACTGGCATGTTGTCCATCCAATCAAGGGATAAATAATTAATTTAGTACTGGAAGCATAAGCTACAGCTAGCTAGCACTGCAGTGCATCAAATGTGGTGAGTAGTTGACTCGAAAAGAGAAAGACAATAGTTGAACAGTTAACAAATACATTTCCTCTACAATGAAGGAGCCGCAAGAGAGAGATTTTGTTTAAAAAAAAATTGTTTCATTTTCACTTACTTAGCTAGCAAATGCAGCTAGCTAGTTTAGCCTACTCAAACAAATGGATGCTATGTTAGCCAGCTAGCTATGACTATCCAACACAACACTGAAACTCTTCCAAGTCATGGTAAGCTTTTGGTTTTACAAATGTATTGCCACCAGGGCCTGCGGATGTAAGTGCTAACTAAACTGCTTACTGACTGTGCATTAACGTTACTGCATGATTGTAACATATGACGTTACTTTAGCTAATATGTTGACAACGGTATAGGCTGTGTATAGCGGTTAAGATATGGTTTGGCTTGGAAAGTTATTTTTGCCTGGTCACATACAGCTGATGTGTTGTGCATTGAAGTCCACAAGCAAAGGGAAAAGGTGAGAGGAGGAGAGCCCATAGATGTGAGAAGGAATACAACATGGCTGCTATGATAGTGAGCTGGGTTTACACGTGATAAGGGGTGTAATTCATTCTGCCAATTCTGTAGAAAAAATAAATGGAACAAAATGGGGATAAACCTACCTGAATTTGTCCATTAGAAACTTTTTTGCAATTGTTGGACAAATGAGTACACCCAGGATCAGCTAGATGCAGGCAAGAGTGTGCAAGGTGGTATTGAATGTGTCACTGTTAACCCATGTGTTTGTCTGTCTCCTGAAATGTTTCTATTGACCTGTGTGCACCTACATTGTAAACTTTCATTCATAGGCTATGTTTTAGCAACCTCATGCAGTAGCCTAAAACTATCACTGTTACATTGGACTGGGTGAATGGAATATGAATGACAGTCATCCAATATGCTGTAATAGAGATAAGGCCATGCTCATAAAAAAAATGCCACCAACCGCCAGTGGTGTTCATTGTTTTGTGGTGTAGTCAATACTCAATACTGGCAAGTTAATTTAGGATTTGGTGTTTTACACATATTTTTCATCGCTGTTAATTGAATTTTTCATGGGAATTTAATCTTGAGGGAAATGTTCCGAAAGATGCTGATGTTTTCTGTGACTTTTAAATGCAGCTCATTTCATTATCCAGTTTCTATTGCCGTCACTAGTTACCACAGCCACAAAGTCATACACCCCGCCTGTTTTTTACAATTTATCTTCTTAACATGTGATTTGAAACCTAACCCTAGCGTTAAACACATTTCTAACCATATGTTAAATTAAGACCAAAAATATTTTTTTATGTTTTCATACATTATTACGAAATAGCCCATTTTGACTTTCTTGATGTGGTAACTACTGGAAACGATCTTCCGTGTCTGGCAGTTATTTGTTTTTGCGAGCGTTTTTACGACGGGGAGACGTTATCCAATAGAGACAAGCTCAGAAACCATTTACGGCAGGAGTTTTACCAACGTTTAGTCCGAAGTACTTAGTCGCACATGTTGTGTTCTTTGATAGTTTTATGCTGATTAAAAGCCGAAAAATTGTTATTACTGTACTACATATTGAAGTATTGGGATTTTCATGTGTCTGACGACGTACGGAGAAGGCTTCTAAAGGTACGGCCATAGTAGTGAAACAAGTTATAATATATCTTATACATTCAATTCTATGAGAGGACTCGAGTTGTAAAATCTGTCTTTACTTTCAGGCAAATTGGACGTTCATCGTTTCACTCAACAGAATTACATCAGCATGCAATGAGAAGTAGAAACTAATTTGCCCACCCAAAATCATGAATCAAATACTTAGACAGAGAATCCCTCCATCTGTGCGGAAGTTGTTGACAGACATTGGACCAAGGGATGAGCACCACTGCAGTGAATGGCCTGACACAGAGCCTGAGACTGTAACTAGAGATGGAATTGAGCTTCCTGCCAGAGGAACCACCAATAGCAGTGAATTTCTGACACCAGCTACTGGGAAAGAGGATGGAGATGTAGACCATACAGATGCCACAACACAAAGCAAAGTGTGTGGGCTGTGCTTATGCAAACTCTCTTACTACACCTGTCCACGATGCAATGTACCTTACTGTGGCCTGGAATGCTACCGGAGTACAAATCATTCTGTGTGCTCAGAGGAATTCTATAAGGAGTCTGTGTTACAGGAGCTGAAAGATATTGGAGAAACAGAGTGTGAGGGGAGGAAGAAGATGCAGGATATACTGTTAAGGCTGAGACATATGGCAGATGGGGCAGAGGGAGGGATGGAGACTGTTTTAAAGACTGTAGAGGAGGAGATGGGAGGTAGTGAGGAGACAAAGGAAAGAGCACAGGTGTTAGACCTCCTCTCCAAGTTAGCAGAGATTCAATCATCTGGGGAAGGGAATGTGGAGGAGATTGAGGAGATTTTAACCAAACTCAAAGAGTTAGGAGACACGGATGAAGAAGCAGGGCAGGTGGTTTCTGCAAATGTTGGAGACGTCGATGAGGGGGTTGAAGACGCCGAGGAGCTAGACTTAGCTGACAGGCTCTTGGGGCTGGATATCGATGCTCTCTCTGAGGAGGCATTGTGGGACCTGTTGAGCAGCCAGGAGAAGGAGAAGTTTAGGAGTCTGGTGAAGGGTGGCGCTGTAGGAGCTCTGGTCCCCCTGTGGAGACCGTGGTGGGAGCAGCACGAGGAGGGGGAGAAAGCTCTGATGGAGGTACTGAAGGAGGAGATGGGCGAACCAGAAGGAGATGGTGCAGCAGAACAGAGAGGGAGCAGGACAAGAGAAACAGTGAAGACAAATAAAGGACAGGGGGGGAGTCTGCGGAAGGAAGAAGTGGCAGGTTTATCCAGTTGTGAAAAAAGAGAGGCAGAAAGTCAAATTGTGGTCATTGCGGATAATGAAGTCAAGGATTCTGGGAAAAGACTTGAGAGTGTGGGTAAATCAGGGAAGGAGCAGGGACAGAGAAAGTGTAAGGGAAAATACAGAAAAGAGACGAGCAAGGCTAAGGGACCAAAATCAATCCCTGGTGTGCCTCCAATCAATGTCAAAATCCCACCTCTGAGCTCCTTGTCATCCCATCCATCCCCTCTTGTTCGCCATGGCTTGGTTGATGCACTGTTTGGCTACACCTTCACCCTACGCCTGTTCAATGGTGTCATCGAGTCAGACTTAACTCAGGAGTTTTGTCAAATGGTTCTCACTGTGTCCGAGGCCCTGAGCTCAGGCAGGGTGTTCAGCTCCCTCCAGGAGACCCTTGAGGGAGGGGAGGCAGCCATTTTGGCCGGGGGCTACTTTGACCGAGAGGACCCCAGTTCCCCAGCCAGGGCTGTGGAGGCTGTGGCTCATATTCTGACTGGGAGAAGTAAGCAGGATGTCGTTGGATACTCCTTGGCAGCTTTGAGCCAACTCCGTATGGTGCTATCCCAAGCCAGGGCAGCTCTGCCCAAAGAGGGAGAAGAGGGAGACATGAGAAAGAAGTATTTCCTCGCAGGGAAGAAATGTGAGTTCTTTCAAGCTTGGGTGTCTGACAATGCCCAGGAGGTGAGAAGACTGGCCGCTGGGTTATGGAGAGAGCACAGGAAGAGGGAGGATGAGAGGAGTGCTTTGCAGAAGGAGAAGAGAAGAGTTGAAGAAAGCTGGAAGAAGGGAAGAGGAAAAGCGAAGGGTGTGTTGATTAAAGAAATAGATTAAGAACATTTTGGTATTTTATGACAGCTAAGTAAATATGAGTCTCTTTATTATCTTGCTTTCAAGGCAAGCCTGGTATTTGTATACTATTTTGTAAAAATGTATTCTAACTGCAATTACAATTGAGACATGTTTATTGTTTTGTTTTTTAATTACAATTCAGTTATGCAATAAAGGTAATGTAAACTAATACGGCTTACATTTCAGTTATCAATATTAAAGAAATAGGCCTACACTGTCATTCTAAAAGAAATTGTCCAACATTACCTTAATTTCAATACATGCATAAATTGTCATGATAATTTGAATATACTTCAGATTAGTGCTATTTATACATCACAGTTACAGAAATGTGATGAATCTATTAATTTGAAATTGAGTTTTGGGCTTGTTGCCGGGACAGAGATCAAGCCTACTTCTCGACTAAAAAGCACTTTCAATGGACATTCTCTATTGAGCATGTTTTTTAGTCCAGGACTAGACTTAATCTGTCTGGGAAACCGGCCCATAGTGTCCAATCTTGAGGAAGTATGGCTAGATCAGTACAAAAGGTGATGGTCAAGATTAATTGTGTTAGAGACTCACAGGACAGACATCACTACTGTGAACTTAAAGCTGCTGGGCTGGTATGTCAGCTTGTCTTGTCTACTCATCCAGTTAGAAATGTCATTTTCTCCAGTGTTCACATTTAAAGTACATATTCTTTATGACAGAAAAAAGACAGCATTTCACTAGTTTTTGTTTCGTCCAGTCTGTTGAGGTTCAGAACGTTCACTTTATACAACAAAGCTGGCTATCCTATTGCATGTCCCTGGGCCCTGGATCTGCCCTGACCGGTCCAGCTCAGCTCAGTAGACATAGGGGAATATCCTGTAGGGCACACATCTGCAGTAGGCGTCCTAGGCCAGGCCATACTTGGCCCTGCAGTGCCTCTCATCACGGGCCTCTCGTGTATCAGCAGGACAGTGAAGTACACGACATAGAAGGTAGAAAATGGTTGAATCCTGAGGAAAGACATAGTACATGGGAATCAGAATACTGTCGGTAGTAGGAGGGATAGTGTATCACTGACATTCTATTCCGGGACAGCCACTGGTATTGGACACGTGTGCAGGGTGGCTGCAGGAGAGGATCTTATGTATTTTCTAGGTACTTACCACACGGCAGGGACCATGCCAGGGCCATGAGAAGGTCTCCTATGTACTTAGGGTGGCGGACGAGGCCCCACCAGCCTGACACCAAAAGGCGCTTCCCCGTTGCTGTGGCAATAGTCTCCAGGTCTACAGTAAGGCACAGGGGGAACATAGTCTTTTTTCAGTTTTGGCAGTCATTTGAGAGAGCTCAGATTACAAATTATTCACACTCCCATCTGCTCTTTCTAATGGGCCCAGATTCTACTCTGTGATGCTTCTACCATCCACTGTATTCATATCTGCAATTCAATCTATTATGGAAAATACAATTTGAAACAGACATTAATAAAGCTGTCGCCAGAGAAGACCAAACTCTATCTATCCTCTCAAAACTGTTAAACTGATTTAAGAAAAGTTTATTAACAAAAAATGTGTGGATGTTGACATGCCAGGAGATACCAGAACTCTAATCAACAATTTGAATACCAACATGCCACACTGGGATGCATAGGGTCTGAATTGGTTCTTCTGGGAGTTGGATTTTCTGAAGATATAATACCCAACACCTAATGCCAGGGAAACAGGAAGAGAAAAAATTACAATCCATGAATAAGGGTACATACAATACACCAAATATTCAAATGATTAAAATAAGAAGCAATCACACTGCCCCACCCCACACCTTGAAACTTGATTTACCATTCAATGTGACTATAGCTGTGGCTTCTAGAGGACTGAGGGACTGTGGGTGCACCACCAGGAAGGCAGCCTGCATGCCGTATGTGAAAGGAACCCAGGCCAGGTCCCCAACGGCTAACATAAACCCAAAGCCATCATGCACTATGTCCATGGTGGTTAGTACAGCCTCCTGCAATATTACATATTCTACTTTCAAATGAAACATTATACAGCACTGCAGAAATGTAATGAATTCATTCAGGGCTCAATGATACATTCGTAGTGTACCACCACAAATTAAATTGCCATCATCATCGGAGATCACTCTGCTACCACTGTTATTTTCTGTGGACTGTTCCTGTGGACTGTCCTCCTCTCACCTCATTCCACAGAGCATCCGCCACGTAGAGCAGCTGGAAGCTGTTGACCAGTATCATGGCCAGGGAGGCAGAGTCCCGTAGCTCCACCTCTTTCATCAGCATCCCAAGGTTAATCACCACCTAATTGGAAGAGAGTATGTTGGATCAGATTTAAAAAAAAATATCAACACAATTACATTTAACTTGATAAAATGTTGTCATCCTTTTCCACTCACCCAGCCAATCAGACCTGGTCTCAGCTCACAAAAGTATTTCAGATCGAAGCTTCCAATCTGCGGGTTCAGCTCTCGTCCCATAAATAAGTCATACAGAGGGTTTCCTGTGTGAGATATAGCAGGCTTGAGCCTATACAGAAAAACCTCTGATAAATGTTCATGTATAATTTTGTTAACTATATATTTTCCATGTATTATTTCCCTAATCCTCCACATTCACCTGTGTTTCCCCCCTGGGCGAGGGCATGGTGAGGGGCCCAGAAGGAGCATATGTAGAGGTAGGGGGAGAGGAGGAATGACACCCCAATAGCACACACTGCCAGGTGCAACAACAGCTCAAAGAGATACTCCAGGGGCATCCCTAGCTATAGTGGCAATGTCAACAGCACAGGGCATGAAAACCTGTAGAGGAAGATAGAACGATAGAAACAGAGCTAGAAAGGCTGGGAGTTCAGAGAGAGAAAGAGATACAAAAACAAGAATTAGTTGGGAGAGGGAATCATAAAAAAAGAGGTAGAGTTTGGACTGAGTAACTTACAAAAATATAAATTAGTCTTTGGACCAACGGCATGCATAGCTCAAGGTCAAGGACACCTGGCAGTAGATAAAAGGAAAACATAACCAGTTAACTCCTTCCACCCAGATCAATCAAACCTGCCAGAAATTGAAACTATACACACACAGGGGTAACTGACGATTGACATTGGAACCCACTGCTTAAAAAGCATTACTATAGAGAGCAATAGTAATGGAGTCTTTTTATGGGAACTAAATCCGCCATGGTTCGTTGGGCAATTTAGGAATTTCGTTTTTGAAGGGTGTTTCTATAAATGCCAAAAATAAAGTCTGTGGTAAACACAGGTTTAGGAGATCATCTTCATCAGCTAATGTCACTTTTTGTGAATAGTGGAGGTGCATAAAGATGGCGGCCCCCATGGACGTGTTTAACTATTCTTGTGGGGACCAGAAGTCCGTCAGGGGCAGGAAGACAGGGATGCAGGTGGCACCGTCAGGGGCAGGAAGACAGGGATGCAGGTGGCACCGTCAGTGGCAGGAAGACAGGGATGCAGGTGGCACCGTCAGGGGCAGGAAGACAGGGATGCAGGTGGCACCGTCAGGGGCAGGAAGACAGGGATGCAGGTGGCACCGTCAGGGGCAGGAAGACAGGGATGCAGGTGGCACCGTCAGGGGCAGGAAGACAGGGATGCAGGTGGCACCTTCAGGGGCAGGAAGACAGGGATGCAGGTGGCACCTTCAGGGGCAGGAAGACAGGGATGCAGGTGGCACCTTCAGGGGAGAAGAAGTGAGGTGAGTTGAGAAGACTGACTGAGAGTGGGTGCGAGATGGGATTGCGCAATATCCCTTTTTAAAGTGAACATACAAAATTAGTATTATTTTTATTAAAACACACACTATTGGACTCACCCAAAGTCCCTCCAAATTCCCTTTCTGCTTGTGAGGATTTTTGTTTGTTTAGCTTCATGATCTGTCTCCTGTGAGCATTTTAAAAGGAGGACACTGGTAGACAGCATTCTAAAGATAAATCTGGTTAGGCAGCTCCATTTCGGAGCCTCAATGTATTTGGACTAGTATAGACTGTAATGGTCGTACTGTATTGTTGATGTTGAGAAATAAAAACATAACTCAGAGCCAAAATAGTTTCTCTATAGCGTAATAAGGATACGATTCGATTGAATTACCAAAGTCATAGACAGATTATTCAACATATATAGGTTATATCACAGCAGAAAAACAATTACATGTGCTTTAATAGATACCAGGAACAGTAATCCGTTTTGTGCTGGACGTAAACCAACAATATTAAAGAGTTTTTCATCGTAGCATAATTTCTAGCATCACTCACCTGTATTCCTCATGTATGCATACTCTATGCAAACAATAAGCACTGTGCGACCATAAGAACGCGTGCAACGAACCGCCCCAAAATAGCGCCTCTGAACATATCCCATCTCTAAACCAATGAGATTAAGCCATGGCCATCAGAAGCGCGTGGAAGGGAGTGTTAAAACCAATCAAATTTACGCTAGGGCGGTGACCACCTTTATTAAACGGCCGAGAAAAGTGATGGTCAAATTCCGACTGTACACCTTTTTACTCGACTGCGCGCTTATTGGTTGCTAGAGACGGGACTCATGCTTATGAAATTTATGGAAGTACCGATGTTACACATTTCCAATGATTCCAGTCATTGATTCAAACTACGATCAATCAATCATGATTGAAAAATAAATTGAAAAACAAAATAATTGAGATCACATGACCTTGAAGGTAGGAGAGGCAACTCAGTACCTCATCTGTTTATGAATGTAACTTTTTTTATTACACCATATTACCACGTTACAATTTTAGTAATTAGCAAACAAATGATTATAGATGCACCCCACCCAAACATCATAATTTAAACAGGCAACCCAATTCTGATACTTATTCCACTAATTGGTCTTTTGACCAATCGCATCAGATATTTTCACATCCTCTCTCCAAGGGGTTGGTACAAAGTGGATGTTTCCCATTTTTCAGGGATACAATATTTTTAACCAAAGCTTCCGTTTCCCCTGAAAAAACAGATGTGGGAACTCCGCTCAGGCGTCTTTTTATGCCTGCCACACTAGGTTATTTCAAATCAGATCTTTTTCAGAGCTGATCCGATTGGTAAAAATATCAATTAAAGATCAGAATTGGTCTAGGTGTCTACATGCAGCAATAGTAAGTAACCTTAATCCTCCTACTGATACCACATTTACATCATGGGAATCCAGTGTGTCCAGCAAAATACCTATTTTTTAAGTCTTCCAGTTCAGTTGACTTCAATGTTCTTTTTTTTGGTTTTAAACTCCAGTTCCTCAACCAATGTGACCTCAAGCCTTTAACCTCTCTCACAGATGACCTCGATGACGCTCTGCTCCATGGGAGCGGGGTCCAGACAGCGGTGGGCAGTGCTGCCCACTATCTCATCGAGCAGGAAGTGGACCAGGTTCTCATCTGAGACGAAGCGCCAGAGGTACATCTGCAGGTAGTGGCAGTCCACCTGAATCTGTTGCAGGCCATAACGACCAAAGGTACGCAGGCGGACACACTCCAGGAACGTCTTCAGACTGATCTTTATGATTCCCGTCAACACAGAGACCTGAGAGCAGAGAGATCAAGACAGAAAGAGTTGAGGCAATAAAAAGGCTAATGGAGGGGGGGCAGGAAACCAGAGCTCTGTGTCCAACCCACTCACTACCCACCTTGTTAAACTCCACAGGACTGAATATTTCAACCCGCTCAGAGAAGAGCTTGTGTATATTACTCAGGAGATTGGTATCCATAGGAGCACTGCAGAAAGACAAAACCATTCTTAAATCTTTATCCATTGGGGAAGATAGCAATCATCCTACGATTTGACTGACCCTGCCTCTGCCAAACCTCCACACATTGTGATGCAGTGTATATTATGTTATTATAAACATAGTGTGTTAGGCAACTGTCGTTCAGGTACCTAGGTGTGTAGCTAGGGGCGTAGCGGGTTTGCTGCCTCGAACTGCTATAGACGGAGAAGGTCCTTTTGCTGGAGTCACTGCTGTGGGCTTTCCTCACCCCCTCCTCATAGAGAAGACCCACCTGTAGGGCAACACAGGGAGAGACAGATCAGGGAGGTAGTAAAGCTGTTAAGATTCCTAGCACTGATGTTGCTTTTGTCCACTCACAATTATACAGTAATTACAATTTACCCACAGTGTAAAGCATGTTTACCAAATGGTTTTAAATAGATACGGGCATTACCTGCACATCAATAGAGGTGGTATCCTCCACCACTCTCTTCATCACAGCACGGACATTCCGTGGCTCGATGGTGTTGACCCAGTCTCGTGTCTCCACACTCTTTCTCAGCATCTGGGATATGATCAGGCCCTGAACCTGTCCACAGCAACAGAGAAGGGGTCAGCAGAGAAATAGAAGGACGAGGCCTGAAGTGGCCATTTGCAGAAATAGTCATTTGTTGGTAAGAAGGTGGGAAAATGTGTACCTTGACATAATGGTTCAGTAGCTTCTGTGCTGCCTCTCTGGCCTCTCCACATAAAGCTGTGACTGCAGTTACAGGAGAGTGATGCTGTGAACACAAGAGAGAATATAACAGCATTTGTAGTAGCATGTGATACACATTTCTCATGACTAAAGAGGACTTATCATTTGCACATTTTTTTCTTACATTCCCATCAATTGTCTTCAAGAAATCTTCAGAGGTTCATTGGCACATTTACCTGCACAAGAAACTGTTCGTCTGTGAGGGTGAGGATGTAGGTGATGGTGGAGGTTTCATAGTCCAGGCAGAGGCGTGACAGCAGCAGTAGGAGGGCAGGGGGTGTAGAGCCGCCCCGGTCTCCTGCACTCTCACAGAACTGACGTGAGGACTGGCACACAAACTTAATGAAGTTAACCACCAGGCTCTCACGCACACCGTGGCTACAAAACTCCCCCTGAAGAAAGAGAGAGAGGAGAAAAAGATGCAACCGGGATGTCAATGTTAACATACAGTTCGTAACATAAATGGCATTAAAAAAATACATGGGGCCAACTAACTAACCACCAATAGCATGAATATTCATCTAGCTCACCTTGAAGTAAGTCTTGTTGGAGAAGGTGATGTCCTTTGCAGTAAAAAGGTGCACGGATGCCAGGACTGACTTGATCTGATTGAGAATGGAGGCAGACAGAGTGGAGAGGAGCTCTGGCAAGCTGGCCGGAGCATCTTTCCCAGTGGCTGGCCCCCCTAGATGAGACCCACCTCCGGCAGAGCTTCCACCCAGCCGAGGGGCTGCTAGGGCCTGCCTCACGTCTGTCAGGCTGTTCAGGTAGAAGCTCTGCAGGGCTGCCAGGTACTGCTTGATCCTCTCCCTGGCTGCTCGCACTACGATCTCAGTCCCCTGGCTGGGCACAGCAGACCCAGGCAGCAGTTTGGCCACGGCCTGGAGCCTGCGGTGGAAACGATCCAGAGCCCGGACCAGGAGAGAGTTGTCTCCAACACTTTTCTCCTCCTGTATCCTCCTCTCAACCAGGGAGAAGTAGCGGGTGGCTAGTGCATCCACAAAAGCATGCAGCTTGCCAATAGCCATCTGGGGGATGTTTTTGGAGGCCAGCTCACCCTCTTGCGGACGGTTGACAAACAACTCTTGGTACGAGGCAATGACCAAGCAAAGGCTGCTAACGAATTCATTGCAACCTCTGTCTATGAATTCCAAAATATCAGTCCTTGAGCTGGGAGAGAGGAAGGGATTGTTTAGAGAGGAGGCGCCAGTGGGAGATCCAGCAGTGGGTTCAACTGACAATCTGCGGGCGGGGCCAGTGTAGGGATCTGTCACTGCTGTGGGTCCAGAGGACAATGGTGGTCTCAGCTCCGCTTCCAGTCCTAGGAGGTCTGCTTCCAATCGTGACTGTGCGTGAGTCAGGAACTTGTCACAGAGTTCCTCTGCCGGCTCATCCAGCTGCAGCAGAAGCTCCACACACTCTGAAAGGTCCTTCGCACTCGAACCTCCATCTCTGCAAACACATGCAACACCAAACAAAGATTAAGCATTCATGCAGTTATAGTTTAGTATTAACCACGTTTCCATCCACAATTTTTATGCGAGTAAAGTCATAACGTACAAAACAAAATCACGACAGCTGTGATGGAAACAGGAAGTTTAGATTAAATTTTATAAATGGTGACATGGTGGGATCTTTTTGTTAATTAAAATGAATTATGTGAGAAATGGCAGTAGAAACGCCTTTATGCACAAATATTAATAGAATAACCATCATATCGAAGTAAACTTGCGATGATATGGTGTGGTCCTCCCACTACGACTCGGGAAATCATGCAGTTTATTAGGCTACAGATCAAATATGTTTTTATGAACTCATAGGGTGCTGAAAGTGCACGGTGACGAGCTCGATGCTCTTTTCCAATAAATATCGAGGGTCTTATTGACATGATGATAGATGCTCGACTGCCATTTGACAAATAAAAATATTCTCGCTCGTATCCATAGTAATCTCATCAACCACACTGTATCTGTGAGCTGTTGACTAGAGCGCATGTCAACAGCTCACAGATACAGTGTGCTTGATGAGATATTTTTTTTTTTACAAAACTATCGGTAGAGCTGAAAATACGATGGAAACCCAACTTTATATTTTTATTTGGTACATGAAAACGAAAGTGAAAAAGTACATTTTGTGTGCACTACATCATCAAGCACTGATTTTTAATCCACAAGAAGTCAATTTGGTGGAAACACACCACTGGTGGGAATATGCACATATTTTCTTTATGTGAATGGAAACCTAGCTACTGCTATATAATATGAACCAGAAATTAAAATTAAAACACCATTGTTTTGCAACCATACCAAAGTGAATACCAACTGAATGTTACCTGAATTTCTGCCTAAGTTCCTGTGCCAACTTGTCCATGATGGCATGACAGTCATCCTGGATGCCCCTGAAGGAGGGCATGTGGCTGTACTGCTGCAGCACGCAGCGGGCACGACGATGGGAGCTCACTGCCTGGGCATAGGCCTGCAGCTCCAGGCACTTATTCAGCCTGGCAGGCAGCTCAAACAGGAACTGCAGCTTCCTCAGGAGAGTGTGGACTCCTGGGTGAGGGATGGGGGGGGGGGGCTGCGTTTAGACAGGCTGCCCAATTCAAATATTTTTCCCACTAATTGGTCTTTTCACCAATCACATTTTTTTCAGAGCTGATCTGATGGTCAAATGACCAATTTGTGAAAAAAATATCAGAATTGGGCTGCCTGTCTTTAACACTGTAGTAGCCAATAATGAGTATAAACCCTGGATGACTGAGTCATATTGACTCTTCTGTATTGAAGACACTGCCCAGCAATCTTGGTACTCGTCCTCCATTATGAAGCTATAAAAATGCATTTATTAATGTCTACATTCGTTATTGACACATTTACTCTATTACAGACAGCTACATGCATACTTTAATGATATTATGTGAGCTAAACATAAAAATAAAATGTAAAATGTATATAAAAACATTGTCCTTCAAGTATTTCAATAAAAATCACTTCAATAAAAATTACTTAAGTACTTTTGTCCTTAAAACATTTAATTGAAATACTGTAGAATTCAATTCATTCCTGTGGAGGACTGCTCCTACCGGGGAGTGTCAATATGGCCAACTGATGGCTTCAAAGACTCAATGGCCAATACATAGCATCAGCAATATACATAATTAGTAGTAGCGTATTATGAAGTGGTTCACAGTCCACACAAGTAGTCTTACACTGATAGATATATGACCAAGAAATATGATTTGTTTATCTAGTTTTCATTTCAGGCGGTGGAGGCGTCACCTCGGGTTTCATTACCAACCTGACAGTTTGGTGATCTGTGCATGCTGGTCCTGAAGAGTCCCACTGATGCGTGCACTGAAATCTGTGATAGAAGCCATGTTGGTAGAGAGACAGTCCATTTCATCCTCCATCTTCTTAAAATCATTCTTCATTTTTCTGATTGTGTCTAGTAGGAGAAGATGAGGACATTCATTAATTCATCACATGGTACAGTATGTGCACAGAACAGAGTGAGACCTACATGATCCAATTCAACAACATGATGTCCAACGCATTGCATACACTAGCACCTATTGTCTTACCTGTGGCAGAGATGAACTTGTTGTAGTTCTCATACACCAATGTCTGCATGTCACTGTCCAGGGAGCGGATCTGCTTGACCATGCAGGTCTCCTGGTCCATCAGCTCTCCAAGGGAACATTCTCTCCTGAGCTGCAGACACCAGTAGGACTCAAAGGTCAGTTTTGAAGACAACCGACAGCTACTGTACTACCTGGATGACACCAATCATTTCTATATACACTAGATGACAGGTGTTTTGTAGCCTCTATTTTGGCACTCCCTCACCATTGTAAAACATATTTAGGAAGCTATATAAATGTATTTATTAATGTCTAAATTTGCTTTTGTCACGTTTATTCCATTACAGACACCTTAATGCATACTTTTAAATGATACCATACAAATTAGATATACATATACACTACCGTTCAAAAGTTTGGGGTAACTTAGAAATGTCCTTGTTTTTTAAAGAAAAGCAATTTTTTTTTGTCCCTACAAATAACATCAAATTGATCAGCAATACAGTGTAGACATTGTTAATGTTGTAAATGACTATTGTTTTATTGCTTCTTTAATCAGAACAAAAGTTTTCAGCTGTGCTAACATAATTGCAAAGGGTTTTCTAATGATCAATTAGCCTTTTAAAATGATAAACTTGTATTAGCTAACACAACATGTCATTGGAACACAGGAGTGATGGTTGCTGATAATGGGCCTCTGTACGCCTATGTAGATATTCCATAAAAAATCTGCCGTTTCCAGCTACAATAGTAATTTACAACATTAACAATGTCTACACTGTATTGCTGATCAATTTGATGTTATTTTAAATCGACAAAAGTGTGATTTTCTTTCAAAACAACATTTCTTAATGACCCCAAACTTTTGAACGGTAGGGTATATACAAGCAAAGTATCATTTTTGGAAAGTTCAAATCTTTCTGTTCCCACTACAACAAAAAAATACTTAAATGCATGTCATTTTTACAATACATTTAATTAAAATACTGTAGAAGAATTATATTCTTTCCTATGGAAGACTGCGTCTTCTGGGGAGTGCCAATATGGCCGACCGGTGCCTTGGAAGCCTGTCATTGGCTAATACATTGCGTCAGCAATCCAGGGTCTTGTTTATATACACCATTTGGTGACACCAGTGATAGACAAGCAGTTGGCTCCCTTGTACGGTAAAATAATATCAATCCTTTGCCACTGTAAAAGCAAGTTTTGCCTTTCACTTATTGTCTTATGGTCAGTGAATAGCAAACTAAATATGTCGCATCAATACACAGAAACTGGATTTTACCTTATTGAGATAAACCTCAGGATCGAAATGCGGCCCGTTGATATCGCAAGGATCCATGGACTCAGCTTGATCCACGGTCTTTCCTTCCTCGTTCAGCCCGTAGTAGAGCTTCAACATACCGTGCACTCTGCGCTTCCGCGCTGGGTCGGAGTCAGGTGGGGTGGTGCCCGGAGCCGTAGCATTAATATCCCCGTCCATTTCGACCGAATATCTGCGAAACAAACAAAGTAATAGCTAGCTAAATACAACTGACAGCCACCCAAACAGACAACCAACTATGTTCCCCGACACTACCAAACCTGCAAGAGAATTACCGTACTGTCATGACGAGATGCTTGTAAAACACGAGCCAGTAGGTGGCAGCAAGGACTCAAGGAACACAAAATCAAGACATTAAGGCTCGGATATGGACAAACGTTTTTATTGTAAAAATGAACAGAAAAAAGTTTCAAATAAAAATATAAAAATCTCAGTTTCACCGTTTTGTCAAAACAGTATAAAGCTGAATAAAAATGTATTATGGGTTTGACTAAACCTACAGCCACTTGTTTAGCTTGGTAGTGCACATTATAGAAATTACAAAGAAAACAGTGAAGTTAAAAAGGGTTTGATATATTTGACTGTCTCAATGTGTACACACGAGGTCATGTAAATTTATAGCAAAACGAGCAGATACAAAGGAATATAGTAACATTCTGATGATCATGTTTTTAACAGACAAACAAGGCGACACAAATACCAGGTTAGTCTCTCAATGCCAAATTAATACTGAAACAAAAGGCACTTGGTCTTTTTATACAGAGACTACATTGTGAATGAATAAGGCTTCAAATTACCCAATGCCTAATTTGTGTGAGAAAGACAGATTGGTGTATGAGAGTCAAAAGGTATTACTCCAATAATATCAATAATTACCCAATGTAAAAACACTACAGTATTTCAGATAGCAACAGTACAGTCTAAGATAGTCATGTGCACAAAAAAAAAAAAAAGTACACTACAATTGCTTTAAAAGAAGAGCTTGACTTAGGAACAATGAATTTGACCATTTTGTTGTTCTGATTACTTTGTAAGTTTGCATAATTGACAATCAGTTATAACAGTGGAAACCACATTCTTCCATTTGTATTAACACTAAATTGCATCAGAGATACACAGTAGAATCACGCCTCTCAAACTGACACTGAGAAGATGCCAGCAGAAAACATCCTATTTTTGAATGGATAGCTCCTAAGTCAAACTGCCCTTGCATGTTGTACAATATAACAATAACAAAAAGTGAAATCTAAACCCACTTGGAAAAGGGTGCAGTCTGGAATATGGTTGACCTTGTGATTTCTGGGAGGAGGACACCGATTCAGTCTCTCATGGTCATCATGGACTGTATGTTTAGCACATAGCATCATAGACTACTGCAGGAGACATGTTTGTTTTGGTACAGAGACTGAGGTTTGAGCAATATAGTTGCAGAGCCTTCAATATCACCCTCCTTTCCCAAGAGTGTTGCATACGTCTCAATGGGTGATACTGTCATAGTAGATCAATTCCATCTGAGGGAGAACAGTAAAAAGGTCCCTTATCAAAGGTAAAAATACAAAGTGGTGCAACTGTGCATGTTACCATCACTCCACAGTTTCATATTAAAACTACCAATAGGTAGCCGGTTCAACTTGACCTGTGAAGCAACGACATCACTTTGCAGCACCTAAAGAATGCCAATATTCTCATCTAACTTCATATACACACACAAATATGCATAAATATTTATTCACACTTAAATCCCACTCTTGGTCCATTGTGTTTTCACAAACAAGATAAATGCCAACTCTTTGCATATCTTGTTCCTCTCGCAATCGTAACATCCATGTTCAGTTTTGGTCTCCAGTTAGCATAGAGCAGTGCCTATACTGGAGATGGAGGATCACCGTTGCTCCAAACTCTCTTGCACCTGTACTGCGGAATATGTTGGTGGCTGTGCCTGCCTGGTGAAGAAGGAAGCAGCCCGCTTTGGTTTCAGACGTTTGATTTCTTTACCTGCCGTGTCAACAAATACATTTAACAGTTAGTTTTACAACCTTACATCAAACAAGTGACACTTACACTACCTGGCCAAAAGAATGTGGACACCTGCTCATCAAATGTCTCATTCCAAAATCATTGGCATTAATATGGTCCCCCCTTTGCTGCTATAACAGCCTCCACTCTTCTTGGAAGGCTTTCCACTAGATGTTGGAACATTGCTGCGGGGATTTGCTTCCATTCAACCACAAGGGCATGAGTGAGGTTCGAGCACTGATGTTGGGTAATTAGGCCTGGCTCGCAGTCGGGGTTCCAATTCATCCCAAAGGTGTTCGATGGGGGTTGAGGTGAGGGCTCTGTGCAGGCCAATCAAGTCCTTCTACATCGATCTTGACAAACCATTTCTGTTTAGACCTCCCTTTGTGCACATGGGCAATTAAGAAGAAATATTTAAATTATGCTGGAAAGGGACTTCCCCCAAACTGTTGTCACAAAATTTGAAGCACAGAATCATAGCGTTAAGATTTCCCTTCACTGGAACGAACGGGCCTAGCCTGAAACATGGAAAACAGCCCCCGACCATTATTACACCTCCACCAAACTTTACAGTTAACGTTCTCCTGGCATCCGCCAAAACCAGATTTGTCCGCCAGACGGTGAAGTGCGATTCATCACTCCAGAGAACGTGTTTCTTCTGCTCCAGAGTTCAATGGCGGCGAGCTTTACACCACGCCAGCCGACGCTTGGCATTGAGCATGGTATCTTAGGCTTGTGTGTGGCTGCTCGGCCATGGAAACCCATTTCATGAAGCTCCCGATGAACAGTTCTTGTGTTGACGTTACTTCCAGAGGCAGTTTGGAACTCTGTAGTGATTGTTGCAACTGATGAGACATTTTTTTACGGTGGGCCGGTTCTGCAAATTTGTGTGGCCTACCACTTTGTGGCTGAGCCGTTGTAAAGTGGAAACGTCTCGGATCAACAATAGCAGCACTTACAGTTGACAGCGGCAGCTCTAGCAGGGCAGACATTTGATGAACTGACTTGTTGGAAAGGTCGTATCCTATGACGGTGCCACATTGAAAGTCACTGAGCTCTTCAGTACAGGCCAGTCTACTGTCCATGTTTATGGAGATTGCATGTCTGATCGATTTTATACGTTGGTCAGCAACGGTGTGGCTGAAATGGCCAAATCCACTAATTTGAAGGGGTGTCCACATACTTTGTGTATATGGATGGTTAATATTGACTAAATTAATGGCATGCATGATTCTACCTCCCCAGACTAACCGTTGTCCACATAACTGATGGTGTTCAGTGTATGGACCCGACTGCAGACCACACTGTTCTGCCTACGCAGTTTGCCACGGCGACCGTTCCCTTCACCACTGCCCCCCGCCTGTCCAGCAGGCTGATGGGATGGACCGACAGCGCCGTCTGTTTCCGTGGTCATCCCGCCTTCGGCTGCAGAACGTAGCTCAACACAGAACTCGATAAGGCCGCTCATAAGCTCTGCCTAGAGGTACAAGGAGGGAACAAAGACTAGTAGGAATTCTGGTAACGTCAAGGGAATCTATGACCGCCTACTAAGGAAAAGCACAATGGGAAATGGAGTAGTTAGGTTTTATTACTTGTTTTGAGTAGATCTTCAGTAACTTGTTGACAGGGGTGCCAGCCTCCTCCCCATCAAATTCAAGCCACAGGATGTGTGAGTCACCCTCCCCTTCAGGGTAGCTGTGGTCCCAAGACAGCTCACTGAAGCGCAGGCCCAGGAGCACGTGCTGTCATGGAGTAAGGATGTGAGAGAGGCAGAAAGGGAGAGGGTTGGGTCAGTCAGTGAAAAGTATTTTTGCATTGATAAAGGATCCTTCTGGTTCATGCCAATACTTAAAATCACACAGAAAGTAATATTCTGCTTGTTATGGAAAGGAATTACCATTAATTTTAACTATCAAATTATTCCTGGTCTCACCTTCTCTTTGACGTCCATTACATACACCCCCTCCAGACTGATCCCCACATTGACAGCTTTCCGTCCTGCTCTATAAAGAATACCCTGGGCTGGCTTGTCGATCTCCCCCGAGAAAAAAGCACACCTGCCCAGAAAAAAATAAAATAAACACCAGCGAGACGTGATGCAAGTGGCACATGAAGATAGAAACTGAATGTGTTCCATGCACCATGCAGTTGAGGCACTTTTGTCAGCTTGTTCCTTACCCGTAGTAAGGCAGAGAGTGGCATGTGCTGAGGTACTGGCGTAGATGCTGAGTGGGCTCCAGGGGGGTGCTGCCTGAGGTGCTGATCTTGCGATATTCCTCCAAAAGGTTATGCTCTAGCCCTGCCTGACGGCCCCCTTTCCCCCTCAGGGTAGAAAACAGCCCCCCACCTCCCCCTGAAACATGCACAGGCAGGAAGGATATCAGCTTCTTCTCCCTGAGTGAGTTGGGAGAAGAGGGGCAATAATCAGGGTATGCAGCCAAGTATTGAAAAAAAATGAGTTATACAACATAACTCCAGCAAGAGGCAGATGTTCAAATCCCTGGTATAGTTTACCTTAAAGCAGCAGTGGCTTTCTGGTCATCCAGACCAATTCCCAGCTCCAGAGCAAAAGACAGTGCGCCCAAACCCATCCAAGTCTCAGGGTCACAGGGGAAGCGGCCCGCGAGGATGTTAACCCGTGCCTCATCATAAAGGAGTCTCAACACCCCCTCGTCTTCAATCTAGAGGGAAAGGCCATGCAATGACAGGTGGAATAAAGGAGGATGCAAACAGAAACAAGGGAATTTGGGTAATTTCCATGTAAAAGAACCCATGAGCACCAACATGTGAAGTTCATAAGAACATCTCAAATTGAGTGTCAAATAAATCTAAAACAATGTTGAAGACCCATGTCAACAAATAAACACATTTAGTTAAAATTGTTCTGCCTTCTGTAAGTTTAAGAAAAATTCCATTACCAAAACCCCACATATAAGATATTTTCTAATTTCTCTCCCTCATGAGGAAGGATAATGAAAGTTCAAGGCAGACCTATCAATTAGTGTTTTTACTGATATCAATTTTGTTGATGAATTAAGTGATTAAAACTCAATTCCGTTAACAATTTGGTAACGGAATTTCAGCAACTGAATTGGCTATAATTGGAAATCATTAGTAATCAAACCACAGTTGTGTTCACAAGCTTGGACAGTAAATTAGAGTATTGTTTAGTACAGTAAAGACTCATAGTAATGTACAGTAGAGTAAAGTTCAGAACACAATACCGTACTCTATTGTAATTTACCTTGATGGGTCAGATTTGATCCAGTCCAAATAAATGTGGTCTTGTTTAGGGACAGATCTCATTAAAATAATAGCCAGTGTGTAGAAATATACCCAAATATGCAAAGGAGGATAGCATATTCACGCTTTTTCTACCCATTTAAAAGATACCATGAAGAGAAGGACATTCATAAACTACTGCAGCATAATTATGGTTATGTGTCGGGGGGCTAGGGTTAGTCTTATATCAGGAGTATTTCTCCTGGCTTATCCGGTGTCCTATGTTAATTGGAGAGAGCATACTTAAATTCTCTCTTTCGGAGGACCTGAGCCCTAGGACCATGCATCAGGACTACCTGGCATGATGACTCCTTGTTGTCCCCAGTCCACCTGGCCGTGCTGCTGCTCCAGTTTCAACTGTTCTGCCTGCGGCTATGGAACCTTGACCTGTTCACTATGATTACCATTTTTTGACCATGCTGGTCATTTATGAAAATGTGAACATCTTGGCCATGTTCTGTTATAATCTCCACCTGGCACAGTCAGAAGAGGACTGGCCACCACTCATAGCCTGGTTCCTCTCTAGGTTTTGGCCTTTCTAGGGAGTTTTTCCCTAGCCACCGTGCTTCTACCCCTGCATTGCTTGCCATTTTAGGCTGGGTTTCTGTACAGCACTGATATGTCAGCTGATGTAAGAAGGGCTATATAAAATGTGATGTATAGTACAGATTAGGGACTCATGAAATTCCATTACCGGGTGTAAATCACCTTCACTTAGACTACTGTAGTTCAATAACCAAAATATACTTTTTCAAAGTTAATGTTTCATGTCATAGCTGACACCCCATTTGTTATGTAGACATTGTTGAATCTTAATTCAGAGCAGATATTTAACAGTTTTTGGAAAACATAGAAACAAAATAACGGAAGGAGATTTTACAGAAATGATTTGACCAATCTCAGCATCTTTTCTGAGGGTTGGTGCTAGAGTACTCGGGGTATGTGTCTACGACCAAGAAAGTATAATCTATCCATTTGACAATACAACCTTACTGATATTAAGGAAAATGTTTTCCCCAGCAGGTTCATGTAAAGTTTGAGAAAATGGAACAAGTAGTACCTGCAGCTCTTTAGACTTGGGATAAAACACATTCCTTCTGTACTGCAGGCTCGGCTCATCTGGAGAAACGAAAGAATACAGCATGAGGGTATTACAGAACATTTTATATGATGGCAGATGTACAGTTTAGGATTAGTGATGTTGGGTCAGAGTTAACAGGAAGTCATGTTGACAAAGCAATATGAATTCAGCAGTGGGGCTGAAAAGAATGTAACAATTGGGGGAAAATAACATGGGAGACAAAATATGAATCTGCTCAAAATACAGAAACAAATTTAAAATAAAAAAGTGTTTTTTGTAACATTCATCCCTACACACAGAGACACAGGCAGTCTCACCTTGAGATATGTCTTCCTCCGAGGCCTCAGTGAATCGATACAGAAGGTCCTGCCACTGGCGGCACAGTTTGTAAGGCTGATGCTTCGGCTTTAACTGCAGTTCTGAGAGAGGAGGAAAAGGCAGGATGCAGACAACCAAATGTCCTTATTTATGAAAGGATGAATAAACATTCTCATGGTATGACAGAGATCAAATGATTGGCATAACAAAGCATGCTAATCTTTCACACTACAGTCACAAGCTATAGAATTGGCCTAGACTAATTTTGCTGTAGTGATCTCTTCCATATTTTACAAACAATGCCAATCTTCCAACATGACAGTAGTTGAAGAGAGAAGCATACAAACGGGCAGCGTTCCACTTATGGCCCAAGGGCTCTCTACAATCTCCACACATACATGATACTAGAGGTCGACCGATTATGATTTTTCAACACCTATACCGATTATTGGAGGACCAAATTTTTTTATTTATTATAATCGGACAATTTTTAAAAATGTATTTGTAATAAATGACAATTACAACAATACTGAATTAACACTTATTTTATCTTAATATAAACCATCAATAAAAATCTATTTAGCCTCAAATAAATAAATGTTCAATTTGGTTTAAATAATGCAAAAACAAGGTGTTGGAGAAGTAAAAGTGCAATATGTGCCATGTAAAAAATATGGCAATATGTGCCATGTAACGTTTGAGTTCCTTGCTCAGAACATGGGAACATTTGAAAGCTGGTGGTTCCTTTTAACATGAGACTTCAATATTCCAAGGTAAGAGGTTTTAGGTTGTAGTTAATATAGTCCTATAAATACTACTTCTCTCTATACCATTTGTATTTCATATACTTTGACTATTGGATGTTCTTATATGCACTTTAGTATTACCAGTGTAACATTTTAGCTTCCGTCCCTCTCCTCGCCCCTACCTGGGATCGAACCAGGAACACAACGACAAGCCACCTTCGAAGCAGCGTTACCCATGCAGAGCAAGGGGAACAACTACTCCAAGTCTCAGAGCGAGTGACATTTGAAACGCTATTAGCACGCACCCCGCTGACTAGCTAGCCATTTCACATCGGTTACACCAGCCATTAAGCTGATAGGCTTGAAGTCATAAACAGTGCTGTGCTTGCAAAGAGCTGCTGGCAAAACGCACAAAAGTGCTGTTTGAATGAATGCTTAAAAGCCTGCTGCTGCCTACCATCGCTCAGACTGCTCTATCAAATCATAGACTTAAACATAATACCACACATAAATACGAGCCATTGGTCATTAATGTGGTCGAATCCAGAAATTATAATTTTGAAAACAAAACGTTTATTATTTCAGTGAAATACGGAACCGTTCGGTATTTTATCTAACGGGTGGCATCCCTAAAGTCTAATAATTCGGCAAAAATCGGCATCCAAAAATACAGATTTCCGGAACTTATGAAAACTTGAAATCGGCCCTAATTAAATCGGCCATTCCGATTAATTGGTCAACCTCTACATGATACAGTGAGCCATGGTACTAGACCAGCCACAACACTATTCCTTTGTAATACAAATCAGCCCTCCCCCTGATTAAATCAGCATAAATGTCAAATTAATGACCCAGTTGTTTATATTAAAACAACAGCACAGCATGTGCAGCACAGCAGTTTGAGGGCTAGGGGAGGAGGAAGAGTGGTGCATTACAGAGAGCACTGTCATTACCGAGCAGAGGAGAGCAGAGCCAGAAGGCAAAGACATCCATTGCAGAATCAGGAATGTGGAGAGCCTCCCTGACACTGTGGCCTAGCTCCTGGACACTCACACAGCCAACCCCTTCCACACACAGGTGTACAGCACTGTCACCCACAAGGTACACAAGCACATCTTGAGCTGTAGGAGAAAACACACGGAGGGAAGTTGAAATAACACTAACATTAAGGCAAAACACAATCTTGGATCTTCCAAATATGAAAACACAGAGGGACAAAGCAATATTACATTGTAAACACCAGACTGAAAGAAAGGGAACTGACCGCGGGTGACTGAGGAGGCCACACTTCCCCTCTGTGATTTACCCTCCGATGGTTCTGGAGGAAACCTCCCACACTCATCTCCTTCCATCTATGTGGGACACAAATATTAAATAGGGTTTTATTTTGAAGGTTATCCAACAAATTCTCGGACATACTTAACGTTAGACATTCAGAAGCTACGTTGGTTGCTAGCAGCTAATTATATTCTATATCAAGGCTTTGATTTACTCGTCGTTGTTTAGTCGTAAGAAAATAGTAATTGCTAACGTTAGCCGCCAGCTATTTGACAAGCGGGATAGCGACATTTCACATCTACCACCCTGCGCGAACAGTAGCTATTCATACACGAGCTATGCTAGTTACTAGTAGCAAGAAGTCAGCGGTGCGCTAAACCAGTAAGATTCAATTACCTTATTTTAATGACGAGGTGTTATTGACAGTGTATAACAACCTCAACAGTTTACCAGCAAACTGACAACTCTGGGGAACTGCGCCCACCGCGGTCCAGACTCCAATCCGGAAGTGTCGAGTCAGTAAAAACAAATATTTTATACGTAAACCAAGATAAACCACAGCCTGTCGTTTCCAATTGTAACAAATTAGTCATAGTAGGCAGAACAAGCAAGGAGGTGGGCAGAGCCAAGCACGAGCTCCTATTGGCGTGTTCTACTAGCATATATCTGCACATGTCCATTAGGGACTTGGGAAGAGTCTTTCTTTTCCCAACGCAGTTACGCCAAAACCACGCCCCGTTATTCAAAGAGACGTTCTACGCTCCCATTGGCTAGTTAGCGTTGTCTCACTCACAGGCAATCAGCGCTGGGGCCGTGACTACTTAACGTTACTAGCTCGTTATTTGAAGTTGTTAATTTATCGTTAAGTAGTCTATTTTCCGGTAAAAGCATATGCTTATTATTCATACTTTCTCAAATATTTACTCTGCTACAGCCATTGAATCTGTCTTTGAGCGTCAATGGACGTTAATGACAAGCTTGGTCCACGACGTTATATTGTTATATTTTTCAATCTTGAAATACAAGGGCACATGTTATTAATCAGTGACAGAAATTTCGCGCTCGGTGATATTCACTTCCGGACTTGGTGGTGGGTCAAAGCTTGTAGAACGCCCCTCTGAATAACGGGGAGTGATTTTGGCTTAACTGCGTTGGGGAAAAGAAAGTCGCGTTCGGAAACCCCTACTCTGTGCAGTGCGCGTGTGTAATAGCTCAATTCGCCTTTGCACAACTTCTAAACGCGATTAAAAAAAATATTTTGCAAAGGATAAATATACAAAACTTTCCACTCTTTTCATAACAGATTGTAGTTTTGGGAACAGAAAACTGTATTGAGATCAAATGATTCATCGATGAGAAAATGTGCAAAATGTCGGACAAAATCCATCTCGTTCCATCTTCTCCCACTGCCCGCCATCGGGCTTCCTCTGAAAACGCCAAGTAGATGATTCACATTTATACATCCAGTGAAATGTCTGTCTCATTGTTCTTTGGTAAAAATGTTCATATTTTTGTTGTTGTGCAGCTCAACTTTTATGGTGCATTACCGCCATCTATCGTTCTGGAATTGTCGTTTGTTGCTTAACTAATATTCTGTGTTTAGATATAATTGAGTAAGTGTAACGGATGTGAAACGGCTATCTTAGTTAGCGGGGCGCGCTAAATAGCGTTTCAATCGGTGACGCCACTTGCTCTGAGACCTTGAAGTAGTTGTTCCCCTTGCTCTGCAAGGGCCGCGGCTTTTGTGGAGCGATGGCTAACGACGCTTCGAGGGTGACTGTTGTTGATGTGTGCAGAAGGTCCCCGGGTATGGGCGAGGGGACGGTTTAAAATTATACTGTTAAATTGATGCTGTTGACCCGGATCACTGGTTGCTGCGAAAAAGGAGGAAGGTCAAAAGGGGGGTGAGTGTAACGGATGTGAAACGGCTATCTTAGTTAGCGGTGCGCGCTAAATAGCGTTTCAATCGGTGACGTCACTTGCTCTGCAAGGGCCGCGGCTTTTGTGGAGTTATGGGTAACGATGCTTCGTGGGTGACTGTTGTTGATGTGTGCAGAAGGTCCCTGGTTCGGGCGAGGGGACGGTTTAAAATTATACTGTTACATAATGTTAGAGTTGCGTAAATTCAAATCTGGTATCAGGATAAATATAACAATGAGTCACCGATTTTATACTATGTATTTTTTATTAGTTAAGTAATAAATGGCAAATGCAACTTTCGTATATACGGGCTCACTGTAATACCACGCAGGGTTGAAGAGAGAACTGACGTGATGTATGTAAACAGTATTCTTTATACTGTGATAGGCCAACAGATGGGTTGGAACTGTCTATCACAGTAGAGACTGGGCGTGGTTTAAACTTGCTCAGCCTATTGCAGGCGCTCAGGCGGGTCCCCGCCTCTTGGCGCTTCTGTTGATAGATGTAACTTGCTTGTGAAGAAAATCCATGCTCTCATGCTCCATACCGTTATCTCGCACCTGGCTCCTGTTATCTAACAAAAGACCGCTTGTTCTCGCAACACCACGCTCTGAATGTGCCCCCCTCCCAACTCATTTGAACTGTTCCTGTCTTCATGCTTCTCTGTATTTTTCCATCATGAGAAAGGCCCATGGCCCTGACACTTTCAACAATGTTTCAAGTCAGCTATGTTGCATAACACATACATACATCCACACAAGCCAACAGCAGATAATATTCAATCATATATATGGTAATGGCTATAATGTAAAACACAGGATCCAACAGTAATTATGCTAATACCAGAGGCAGTGTGAGCACTGTGTCTAGAGCAGAAGCAATACAATTGAACTCGCCTAATGGGATAGGGGAACACTGTCTGTCTACCTATTCGAAATACATTTGGGTTATATCGCTACTTGATAGAAATATATACATTACATAAGGGGGCTATGCGTTCTATGGAACATTATTTTCCAGACAACGCAGACTCCAGAGTTGATTTAACCATTGCTATAATTTAACACATTTGCCACCAGAAATGTGTTCAACATCCACTGAAGTAGCTAGCTGGCAATTTGACTACATAGCTACAGTAGTTGCCATGGTCACCATTCAAACAGACTTGCTAGTTTAGCTAACCAACCCATCAGTCCAAGCTTGCCATTATGAAAATCCAATTCAACAATGGCAGTAATGTTTTTGTCACGTTCTGACCTTTATTTCCTTTGTTTTGTCTTTATTTAGTATGGTCAGGGCGTGAGTTGGGTGGGCAGTCTATGTTTGTTTGTTCTATATTTTGGGTATTTCTATGTTTCGGCCTAGTATGGTTCTCAATCAGAGGCAGGTGTCATTAGTTGTCTCTGATTGAGAATCATACTTCGGTAGCCTGGGTTTCACTGTGTGTTTGTGGGTGATTGTTCCTGTCTTTGTGTCTGCACCAGATAGGACTGTTTGGGGTTTTCACATTTCTTGTTTTTGTAAGTTTGTTCATGTGAAGTGATTTATTAAAGCATGAATCAAAATAACCACGCTGCGCATTGGTCCGCCTCTCCGTCAATGGAAGAAATCGCTTACAGTTTTCAATTGGACTTTTGCTTTCAAAAGCAGCTCAAACATAGAACATGTAAAAATGAACTATAACCATTGAATTCATACTTGCAAAAATACCTGCAATTATAAACTGGGTGGTTTGGAGCCCTGAATGCTGATTGGCTGACATCCGTGGTATATCAGACTGTATACCACAGTTATGATGAAACAATTTTTTTTACTATTCTAATTATGTTGGTAACCAGTTTATAATAGCAATAAGGCAACTCAGCAGTTTTTGGTATATGACCAAAATACCATGGCTAAGTATTCAGTTCTTAGATAATTTTTTATAACATGGGAGAGAGGGGGCAAAGGATAGGCAGAGGTTCGTAACCAGGTCAGAGTCCGACAGGTACAGGACGGCAGGCAGAGGTCGGTAATCCAAAACAGCGTCAATAAGGGACAGAATGGTCAGACCCAGAAGGACACGGAAACACGCTAGTAAGACTTGACAAGACGAACTGGGAGCAGACCAGCAAAAAACACAGGGGATAATGGAGGAAAATGGGAGACACCTGTTGGGGGGTGGAGAGAAGCACACGACAGGTGAAATAGATCAGGGTGTGACTAAGTGCTTTGCAACAGCCGTGGTATATCAGACCGTATACCATGTGTTTGACAAAGCATTTATTTTTACTGCTCTAATTACTTTGGTAACCAGTTTATAATGGCAATAATGCACCTTAGGGGTTTGTGATATTTGGCCAATATACCACGGGTAAGGGCTGTATTCAGGCACACCGCATTGCATCGTGTTTAAGAACAGCCCTGACCCATGGTATATTGTCCATATACCACACCCCCCTCGGGCCTTATTGCTTAATTATAAACTGGGTTGTTCGAGCCCTGAATTCTGATTGGCTGACAGCCGTGGTATATTTAAACAATAAGGCCAGAATAGGTTTGTTATATATGGCCAGTATACCATGGCTAAGAGCTGTTCTTATGCACACCGCAATGCGGAGTGCCGGGACACAGCCCTTAGCCGTGGTATATTGGCCATATATCACAAACCTCTGAGGTGCCTTATTGCTATTATAAACGGGTTACCAATGTAATTAGAGCAGTAAAAATACATGTTTTGTCATACCCTTGGTATACAGTCTGATATACCACAGCTGTCAGCCAATCAGCATTCAGGATTTGAACCCCCAATTTTATGATAGACCATTTACCACGAGTATGACAAAACGTTCCTTTTTCTCTTCTAATTACGTGGCTAAACAGTTTATAATTGCAATAAGGCACCTCGGGGGTTGTGGTATATGGCCAATATACCACGACTAAGGGCTTTATTCAGACACTCTGTGTTGCGTTGTCCGTTGCATGCACTGCACTTTAATATATATATATATATATATATATATATATATAAACTAAAATTATATATAAACTATAATATATATATTTATAGCGGACAGTGCACATTTTTACCGCTAAAGGCCAGCAAAACCCTACCCTAGAAAAATTAATCAAAGACGATTTGCCTTGAGATATAGTACTTTGTAGACAGTCATACAATAGTGCGGGTCGATCAAGAAAGTACAACGCTCCGATATAACTTGTGTTGGTGTGTATTCTACGATGAGGTAACGCTCAAATCAGGTAAATCTTCCTCTGATCTAGGTCACCAACCAAATTTTCTAGTCGAACCCACTCTTTAAAATATTTGCTTTCATTCTTTTAAGCGCAAAAAGCAATGCGGATGTTCGCCCCAAATTCATTTAGTATATTTCTAACTGGTTTACTGCTCCAGACTGATGTGTGCGTTTATTAATTCTGCACAGGTTGAAAAGCAGCATATCACTAGCCATATACAAGCCATATAAGCAATGCTATATGCTTTAGCGACCTAATTTTCTATCAATGATTTAGAATGGGACTCCAATAGATATCTTGACATTGAACAGTTTAACCCTGTGCAGACTCATTTTTTTGGTACTGTACTTGCGGTGGCTTGCTTTTGAAGACAGGTAAGTGATAATGTCTGTGTTCAGATGGACCTACGAACAGTAGGCATACTGTTAAGAGATCTGAAAAACCAAGATCAACCAATGGGAAATATGATTATACTCTTCGGTAAAGTATTTATTTTTAGGGCAATCTAGGTTGAACCTCGTTAGACATCACAGTAAAATAGAAGGATGTATTGTCAAAGGAAACAGTAAAATAGTAATGTACTGGGAAAGATGGGTTAGTTTGTGGATGATGGGTTAGTTTGTTAGTTTCTGAGGGTTGGAATTAAGATTGCGGTGTGCTGTATGTGAGCGAAAATAGCTGTAAGTAGCAGTAAAGGCATATTGTTGTCTGTTAGTCCCCACCCCCTGCCCCCATAAAAACAATAAAACAAAACATTGACATGCACAAGACTGCAGGATTGCACTCCCAAGCTCAAAGATCACTATTTGAGATCCAGAACCATGTGCTGTGAAATCTGTATTAAAGTTGAATGAGTCTACCCACTGGGCAAACACTGGTTGAATCAACGTTGTTTACACGTCATTTCAATTAAATTATGTTGATCCAACGTTGATACATTGAATTGAAGTCTGTGCCCACTGGGTAATGTCATCAGAGAAAATGATTAATCATTTTATATTTTCCCCTAAACTGTAATGGCTATTCATGTATCATCATGAAAAATGCTGAATTCTGACTAGATGGTTACAAGGTGAGAGATTGTAAACCCAACTACCTTGATTAACCTGGGACTGATAGTTGTACTGTAATTTATCTGTTTTAGTGTGAGCAAGCAACTGAGCATGCCGTTTGTGGAATTCATAGCAGGATGCCTCTCAGGTAATGTATAGGAGTAACATAGATCTTTGTGTATAAAAACATTTTTGGACATGAATATGGAGGGTGAATTTGACTAGGCGTATATGAATATGTTCTAGGAGCAGTAGGGTTGGCTTTTGGTCATCCAATGGACACAGTGAAGGTACAATTATTGGACTCACTCAAACTTTATGATTATATCCACTAATTTAGACCAAGGAATCTAAACTTGTTGACAAGTCACATAATATGTATATTATACTCCATGTGTAGGTGCGTCTGCAGACCCAGGTTAAATACAAGGGGATTTGTGACTGTGTGGCTAGGACATACACTCATGAAGGGGTAAGGTTTTGAATACTTTGGTATTATATGACTCATCCCACTGTGCATAGTATGTAATTTCAATGTCGATCATTGGGTGATATTTGGTTGAGACGAACAATGAGATTACAACCTATATTCACCAACTCAAAAAGACAGCCAAAAGTTAGATGAATTTCCAGTGTGTTATGACTAGTCTTTCAACCGTCTAAAAGCACAACCAAATTCCAATGAAAAAAACAATGTCTTCCTTTTGGTTTAGTTTTCACTCAAATGTCTATCACTGCGCTTTCAACCATGCACAGCAATGTTCAAGTGGGAATACAATGTCAGGATTGTAGTTTATTTATACAATATATTTAATGTGTTAATGTGTTATCGCTGTGCTTCATCTAATAGCAGAACCAAATGACCTGGATTGCTGTTGAGATTACATTAAAAGTACATAGTGCAGGGGATCTATGCCGTTCGAGATTCTGCACAGATTATTACACAAAGGTGAAGATCTCCACAGACCTGTGACGACCTATGCATGTTATCTTGAACATCCACACCTTACATTATTACATAAAAATACACGTATAGTTACAGCAACCTCAAAATGTGGCCATGGATATGTTACTCATTTTGAGGTAAAATGTTACATTAGTTTGTAAGATAGCCTTAACGAAGGCTATTTACTGTATTACAAAAGTAATATTAAATTGTATTTGGTTGACAACACAACTAAATATTAACATTTAAAGGAGATCTACTGCTTGGATAGTTCCATCTGTGCAGCTGGCTTATGCACATTCTTTAACTTTTATTTTTTGGTTGAGTTGGAGACGTAAATCCAACATAAAATTTGTTAACAAGTTAATAGGCTATTTATTGTATTTTAAATATTGAATTGTATTTGGTTACATTTCAAATGTTTACATTTGAGTTATTTAGCAGAGGCTCTTATCAAGAGCAACTTACAATTAGTGCATTCATCTTAAGATAGCTAGGTAAGACAACAACATCATAATCGTATCAAGTACATTTTCCCTCAACAAAGTATTTATCATCAAGGTCAGTGCTAGTGGGAAAAGAGAAGTGCCTTTTCCCCCCTTTTTTTTAATTGGGAGGAGGGGGCGTCGGGGCGCCGTGAGAGTTATTTAAGATACTCTTCAAAGAGGTAGAGTTTCAGATGTTTTCCCCAAAATAGGAAGGGACTCCGCTGTCCTGACTTTAGGGAGAAATTTGTTCCACCATTGGGGTGCCAGGACAGAGAAGAGCTTTGACTGGGCTGAGCGGGAGCTGTCCTCCCGTAGGGGTGGGAGGGCCAAGAGACCCAAGGTGGAGGAAAGGAGTGCTTGGTTTGGGATGTAGGGTTCGAGCATAACCTGAAGGTAAGGAGGTGCAGTTCCCTTGCTGCTCCATAGGCCAAGCACCAGGGCTTCGACTGGAAGCTAGTGGAGTGTGAGGAGGAGTGACATGGGAGAATATTGGTTGAACACCAGGCGGGCTGCAGCATTCTGGATAAGTTGCAGGGGTTTGATGGCACAAGTGTAGAGCCCAGCCAACAGAGAGTTGCAGGAGTCTAGACGGGAGATTACAACTGCCTGGAATAGGACCTGCGCCGCTTCCTGTGTGAGGAACGGTCGGACTCTACAGATGTTGTAGAGTATGAACTTGTAGGAGCGAGTCACTGCTTTGATGTTTGCAGAGAACGACAGGTTGTAGTCCAGTGTCATGCCAAGCTTCTTTGCACTCTGGGAGGGGGACACCGTAGAGTTGTTAACAGTGATGGAGAGATCTTGGAGTGGGCAGATCTTCCCCTGGAGGAAGAGTAGCTTAGTTTTGTTGAATTTGAGCTTGAGGTGGTGGGCTGACATCCAAGCTGAGATGTCTGCCAGGCACACAGAAATGTGTGTCGCCACCTGTGTGTCAGAAGGTGGGCAGGTTGTTGGGCAGCTGGACATTACTAGTCACATGATTTCATCTGGAGAGAGGTGAGAAAGAGCTCAACGTGTAGGGTAGTTCTGTGTGAGTGGGACTAGTGGACTTAGTAGGCTGAGTGAACGAGGAGCGGATGTTGTCAACCTTTTTTCAAAGTGGTTGACAAAGTCGTCCACAGAGAGGAAAGGGGGAGGTGGAGGATTAAGGAGGGAGGAAATAGTGGAGAGAGGTTTCCCAGGGTTGGCGGCAGAAGCTTGACATTTATAGTGACATTTAGAGTGATAGAAAGAGGCTTTAGCAGCATATACAGAGGAAGAGAAGTTACAGAGGAGGGTGTGGAAGGATGATAGGTCCTCCAGAAGTTTATTTTCCTCCATTTCCACTCAGCTGCCCGCAGCCCTGTTCTGTTAGAATGCAGTGAGTCACCCAGCCACGGAGTGGGAGGGGAAGGTCAGGCCGGCTGGGAGGTAAGGGGACAGTGAGAGTCAAAGGATGAGGAAAGGGAGGAGAGGAGGGTTGAAGAGGCAGAGTTAGGAGACAGGTGGGAAAAGGATTTAGCAGATGGAAGAGAGGATAGGATAGAAGAGGAGAGAGTACCGGGAGAGAGAGAGCAAAGATTGAGGTGGCGCATGACCATCTGGGTAGGGGCTGAGTGGTTAGGGTTGATGGAGAGAAAAGAAAAAGTAGTTATCAGAGACCTGGAGGGGAGTTGTAGTGAGATCAGTAGGCAAACAGCCTCTAGTAAAGATGAGGTCAAGCATATTTTCTGCTTTGTGAGTTGGAGGTGACTGGGAAAGTGTGAGGTCATGAGGAAAGGAGTGGAAAGAAAGAGGTGGAAATAAATGAATTGAAGTCCTTGTCGGGAGGTTAAAGTCGCCCAGTACAATGAGTGGTGAGCCGTCATCATGAAATTAGCTTATCAAGGTGTTAAGCTCATTGGTTGTCAACACAGCCAAATATCAACATTTGAATGAGATGTATCTTCTGCTTGGATAGTTCCATCTGTGCTACTGTCGGGCTTTAATTCCAGTTTGTTTATGAATTAATAATCAATATGTTGGATTTATGTCTCCATCGCAACCAAAAATCTAATTTAAAGAATAGGACTAAATCAAAACAAACTTGAAATGCACTTTAAATAACGTTTGATTTGATTTAGTCCTATTCTTTAACTAGATTTTTGGTTGAGCTTGAGACGTGAATCCAACATATCTATTATCAATTTGAAAACAAACTTGAATTAAAGTCAGTGGCACAGAATATACATCTCCTTCAAATGTTGGTATATATTCTTGTGTTAACAACCAAACACAAAAAATGCAATATTTATCTGTATCTTATATATGCCATTACCCCAACCTCTTAATGTTTTTGTTTTATTTATTCATCGAATGGTTCTCTCATTGATCGGGTTCTCACTTTAAATATCTGGGCATTTGGATTGACAATGATTTGACGAATAAAAAACATACTGATGAGCTTGTTTAAAAGCTACGTAAGATTACATATCTTCGTTGTTGAAGTATAAAAACAATGTATTGGTTAACTCTTGAGGTACCTCAGGTCTCCACCGAATTACAGTACCGGTCAAAAGTTTGGACACACCTACTCATTCAAGGGTTTTTCTAAATTTTTTACTATTTTCTACATTGTAGAATAATAGTGAAGACATCACAACTATGAAATAACACATGAAATCATGTAGTAACCAAAAAAGTGTTAAACAAATCAAAATATATTTTATATGTGAGATTCTTTAAAGTAGCCACCCTTTGCCTTGATGACAGCTTTGCACACTCTTGGCATTCTCTCAACCAGCTTCAAGAGGTAGTCACCTGGAATGCATTTCAATTAACAGGTGTGCCTTCCTTCTTGATACGTTTGAGCCAATCAGTTCTGTTGTAACAAGGGATAGAATACAGAAGATTGCCCTATTTGGTAAAAGACCAAGTTCATATTATGGCAAGAACAGCTCAAATAAGCAAAGAGAAATGACAGTCCATCATTACTTTAAGACATGAAGGTCAGTCAATCCAGGAAAATTTGAAGAACTTTGAAAGTTTCTTGAAGTTCACTCACAAAAACCATCAAGCGCTTTGATGAAACTGGTTATCATGAGGACCGCCACAGGAAAGGAAGACCCAGAGTTACCTCTGCTACAGAGGATAAGTTCGTTAGACTTAACTGCACCTCAGATTGTAGCACAAATAAATGCTTCACAGAGTTCAAGTAACAGACACATGTTAACATCAACTGTTCAGAGGAGACTGCGTGAATCAGGTCTTTATGGTCGTATTGCTGCAAAGAAACCACTACTAAAGAACACCAATAAGAAGAAGAGACTTGCTTGGGCCAAGAAACACGAACAATGGACATTAGACCGGTGGAAGTCTGTCCTTTGGGCTGATATGGTCCAAATTTGAGATTTTTGGTTCCAACCGCTGTGTCTTTGTGAGACGCATGGTAGTTGAATGGATAATCTCCGTATCTGTGGTTCCCACCGTGAAGCATGGAGGAGGAGGTGTGATGGTGCTTTGCTGGTGATATTGTTGTTGATTTATTTAGAATTCAATGCACACTTAACCAGCATGGCTACCACAGCATTCTGCAGGGATACGCTATCCCATCTGGTTTGCGCTTAGTGGGACTATCATTTGTTTTTCAACAGGACAATGACCCAACACACCTTCAGGCTGTGTACGGGCTATTTGACCAAGAAGGAGAGTGATGGAGTGCTGCATCAGATGATCTGGCCTCCACAATCACTCAACCTCAACCCAATTAAGATGGTTTGGGATGAGTTGGACCCGCGAGTGAAAGAAAAACAGCCAACAAGTGCTCAGCATTTGTGGGAACTCCTTCAAGACTGTTGGAAAAGCATTCCAGGTAAAGCTGGTTGAGAGAATGCCAAGAGTGTGCAAAGCTGTCATCAAGGCAAAGGGTGGCTACTTTGAATAATCTAAATTCAAAAATATTTGTTTAACACTTTCTTGGTTACTGCATGAATCCATGTGTTTTTTCATAGTTTTGATATCTTCACTATTATTCTACAATGTATAAAATAGTAAAAATAAAGAAAAACCCTTGAATTAATAGGTGTGCCCAAACTTTTGAATGGTACTGTAGTTTTAATGCACCTCACTGAGTATAGAAAACATTATGAACACCTGCTCTTTCTATGACATAGACTGACCAGGTGAATCCCAGTGAAAGCTATGATCCTTTAATGATGCCACTTGTTAAATCCACTTCAATCAGTGTAGATGAAGGAGGAGACAGGTTAAAGACAACTTTTTAAGCCTTGAGACTCAATTGTGTATGTGTGCCATTCAGAGGGTCAATGGGATAGACAAAAAATGTAAGTGCCTTTCAACACGGTATGGTAGTAGGTGCCAGCCCAGGTGCGCCGGTTTGTGTCAAGAAGTACAACGCTGCTGGGTTTTTCACACTCAACAGTTTCCTGTGTGACATCCAGCCAACTTGACACAACTGTGGGAAGCACTGGATTCAACATGGGCCAGCATCCCTGTGGAACGCTTTCAACACCTTGTAGAGTCCAGTAAATCTTAGTTTTTAGGGGAGCTCTCACAACAATCAATGTCATGATAGCACATTGGTAATAGTCAGTGGCAAATATCATAGCTAAGCAGACATAGGCTTGGTTAAAACCCTGGATGGGATACCAAAGGGTAGCTTCTGATAGATCAATTCTCCAGGAGGAGATGCTGCCCAGCCTATAGTTTTTTTTCTTCTGATAGTAGATTTTATAATTGAAGATCTGAAGTTCTTTTAAAAGGTACAAATTTAACATATTTTATTCAAGGTTTGTCTATGTTGAAATTTGGTTATCATGATGACATAATCTTGTGGTTGAAATCTTACCTAGAAAACAACAGTTGATTACTTTTTTCAAATCTAATGTATTTTCCTCGTAGATTTCACGTCACAATACGTTGACAAATTACGTTGGAACAACGTTGATTCAACCAGTTTGTGCCCAGTGGGATTTGTCGATGAGTGTTTTATATTTTTGCTACATTGTTGTACCATCAGTAATCCCTTAACGATACTATTTTTGTATTTGTTGGATCAGATCCCTGGGTTCTTCAAGGGCATGACATTTCCTGTCCTGACTACTGGCATCACCAACGCTGTGGTCTTTGGTTCCTATAGCAATGCTTTAGACAGCCTCACCCAGTCCCAACGGAATGACCGAATCCAAGGCAACCCTGCCTCGGCATCAGCTGTCTTCGCAGCTGGCTGTTTCTCAGGTCTGGCACAGGTAATATGGAACATGCTTTAAATGGCCCTGAAATATGGCATTATGTGTACTTTTTAACACCAAGCTTGTCTTTGCTGCCAGGTGGTGGTTACTGCGCCTGTTGACCTGGTGAAGGTACGCTTGCAGTCCCAGACCAAGGGCTGGGCTGGGGTCGGTGGTGACGGGTATCGAGGTCCCATTCACTGTGTGACTGTCATCCTGAGGGAGGAGGGGCCAAGGGGATTGTTTCGAGGGGGGTTGGCTCTTACCCTGAGAGACGTACCCTGCTATGGAATCTACTTCTTGCCTTACGAAATCACCTGCAGGTTTCTGACTGAAGAAGGCAAACGGCCAGGTCAGTTGGAGAGAGAGATTGTGTTCCAGGCCATCTTTTCATGTGAAAAGATTGCTATATTATATGTGGTTCCTGAGATGTTACGCTCATCTCCAGGCATTTTGAGATATGATAAACTGTTATACGTCACTGCAATAGAGACAACTTGGAGTGTGTGTGTCATTAACAGTTCAAAGGCCATGCTAGTCTGTGAGAAGAGAGCGAGTCTGTGTCTAGATTTGACCGTTTATTGCTGATGGTTTGAGTGCTAGTGCAATTACATAGATTTTCAGGTAATTATTTGGTTTGTATTTGCAGGCACATTTGCAGTATTGATAGCGGGTGGGGTGGCAGGCGTGGTGACGTGGGCCTTTGCCACGCCCATGGATGTGATGAAAGCGCGGCTGCAGATGTCCGGTGCTGGGGGCCGGGTGTACAAGGGGGTCCTGCACTGCATGAGTGTGAGTCTGAAGGAGGAGGGGGTGAGAGTGTTCTTTAAGGGGCTCCTCCTGAACAGCCTGAGGGCCTTCCCTGTCAACGCCATCACCTTCCTCAGCTATGAGAGCCTGATGCGTTTCCTCACCCGGCCGTCTGCAGACTGACCACAAGACTATATGCATCTCCTGGATATACTCCGGTCGGACCAAATGATGGAAAGAATAGCAACACAGGATGGGCAAACCATTATGTGAAATGAACTGGTATATACAGTATACATTAGCATGCTATACTCAGAATTGTATCTGCTAAACTGGAGTTTCACACTTTGTTATCCTCAATGTGGGCACTCAGACAGGGCTCATGATGCTGTTTCAGTAGGACACAGTGCTGTGATATCATAGGGTGTCACCATACTTATGGATGCAAACTGTCAAACAGCATCACCTCTCACAGAGCTATGATACCATCAGTATTTTATATCATGAGACAACAAAACCTTGAATATGAAAACACCTGGAAACCAAATGTTTATACCAAGACATGGTGTATTTATGTACTGGTATACTGTTATACTGTATGAACTTCATAGCCTTCATTTATAATAACTTTTTAATAAACAAAATGTGAAGCAAATGGGAATGTAGTTGGTTTATTGCTGACAACCAATCCTCAATTCAAATCAACTTTTTTAGTTAAATAAACCCCCTTCCCCAAAATGTAAACATTTAGTAAAATTATGCATATTTTACTTATTGCATAAGTCAATGTATTCACCCCTTTGGATTTATTCACATTTTGTTGATTGACAAAGTGGGATTGAAATGGATTTAGTTGTGATTTGTCATTGAGCATCACAGAATACCAAAGTGAATAGGATTTCAAATTTTAACATATAATAACAGTTGTTGCAAAACTATTCAGCCCTTTTGTTTAGAGAAGCCTAAATTAGTTCAGGAGTCAAATGCGGCTTAACAAATCACAAGTTACATGGACTCACTGTGTGAAATAATAGGGGTTGACATTTCTTTTAATGACTACCTCTTCCTCTGTCCCCAATACATACATTGAACTACAAAGACTAGACAGCTTTTCAAAAGCCTCAGAGAAGGGCAGTGATTGGTAGATAGATTAAATATCTGATCTGGTATTGTGTTAAGGGAATTTTTATCAATGATGACTAATTATGTATACATTTCAATCAGGACTGACTAGTCCAAATGCTATTATGTACTGTACATATATGAATTCTCTCTCTTGCTCCCATTCCCAATTGTATATAATATAGTCAGGAGTTTAGAACAATGCCTTGGTACAAATGGATGAACTCTCTCTACACTGACTGACTGACCTTGGCTACAGGCGAGGAGGGAAGGCTCGAAAACTATAGGGCCTCTCTACCGGTATCATGAAGAGATAGAACATTTAGAAAATGCTGACGTCATTTTCAGTTTATAACCTGTGGAAAAATGTGTATATACCAGTACTCTCTTGAATTAAACGCTGTTACCTGACTTTTAAGACCGGGGCTCTGTCTATTCTTATATATATATATATATAGTCTTACAAACCCTTAAATGCATTGACAGAGTATTTAATTCTGATTGTGAAACAATACAGAGGAATTTAGAATTCCTTCAACATCTTGTTATCCATCTTTAAGCATGGTCAAGTTTATTATGCTGTGGATGATGTATTAAACCACACACACAAAGACAGTCATTCTTCTGAACTGAGCTGCAAGACAGGAAGGAAACTGCTAAGAGATGTCACCATGGGTGCTTTTAAAACAGCTCCAGTTAAATGGCTGTGAAGGGAGAAAACTGAGGATGGATTAACATTTCAGTTACTCCACAATGAAATGTAAAGAATAAAAATAAAAGAATAACCTTTTTGGCCTAAATGCAAAGCCTTAGGCTTGAGACAAATCCAACACGTCACTGAGTAACTGCCTCCTTATTTTCAAGCATGGTGGTGGCTGCATCATGGTATGGGTATGATTGCCGTTGGCAAAGACAGGAGTTTCAGGATAAAAAGAAATGGGATGGAGCTAAGCTTTACACCAAACACAGAGGAATTTACCTTTCAGCATGACAATAACCAACAACCCAAGGCCAAATCTACACTGTAGCAGGACAATAACCAACAACACAAGGCCAAATCTACACTGTAGCAGGACAATAACCTACAACACAAGGCCAAATCTACACTGTAGCAGGACAATAAACAACAACACAAGGCCAAATCTACACTGTAGCAGGACAATAACCTACAACACAAGGCCAAATCTACACTGTAGCAGGACAATAACCTACAACACAAGGCCAAATCTACACTGTAGACAGTGGATGTTCCAAGTGGCCAAGTTACAGTTTTGACTTAAATCTGCTTGGAAATCTATGGCAAGACTTGAAAATTGCTGTCTAGCCATGATCCTCAACACCTTCCCAGATCTTGCACAATCCAGGTATGCTAAAGCTCTTAAGAGATTTACCTAAGAAAATCACAGCTGTAAATTGCTGCCAAAGGTGATTCAGGGGAGTGAATACTTATCTATTCAAGGTATAGTTATTTTTAATTTACATTCTAATAAAATATTCCATTTTGACAGAGCAATAATGTAGATCAATTACAAAAAACAAAAATAAAAAAAAAACAATTAAATTAATTTCAATCCCACTTTGTAACGCAACAAAATGTGAAAAAAATCCAAGGGGGTGAATACTTATAATACCCACTGTATTTTATAATGTCCGATAGAAAGTAATCTCTTCTTCATACTAGTCTATTCACAATGCTAACCCATGTAAAAGCAAATTGTAACAAAAATGGAAAGGAAAAAAATACAAACATTAAATTTGGACATTCATTGTCATCATTTATTTACTTTATTTAGCTAGTCATATAGAGTCTTATAGGGAGTCATTATCATCAGTCATAATTTCAACCCTGGAAAAAATATTTCTTAAAATTAAGTATCAAAGATTCAGCCTCTTGTTAGTGGTGCAGAATTTCTCCTGACTAACACCATTTGTGGTCCTGAGTTTCATACTCTTTCAACAACCCCGATCCATTTCTCCTGCGGTTTCTTTCTCAGGGTTTGGGTAACTGCTCCAAATCCTAGCCACACTTTTGAATCTGGTTGTGTGCTTTTCTGTAGTTGTATGTTTACTTGTTTGTCCAAAAGTCTGTGTGTGACATTTCATTTGTCTCTTGACTTCTGTGTGTGTGTCCTGTGTTACCGCAGATGTAATGTCCAGTTGACCCCTGCGTTCACGCCTGGCTTACGAAGAGTTAAGACTGCCGTGTCCGGGTCAAACTCAAACTCCACAGAAGACTCCCCACCATCTGTGGAGGATGGGTGAAGAACATCAGGCACATTGTAACAAACCCCAATGTTCACAACCCTTACCACTTTCTGCACTAGCCTGCAAACACAAAAATAACTTCGCTGCAACAAGTTATTTTTCATTACATTATACCAGACCAGAAGGACATTCAGGGGAAACTCCTGGCTCTACACGTGACACCATGTTGCCTGGTTATTGACGGTACATGACTAACCTGTCGCTGTGAGGGTGACAGCATCAGGCTTTTGAGCTCCCAGGATGTTCACCTGCTCTACCCAGGAGGCCGTGGGAAACTGGGAGTCAGGAGACAGATCACTGCAGCATCAGAGAAAGAGACAGGTTACACTCGATACAGAAACACAGGGAGAACATGGCCTGGTTGGAATGATAATGTTAGTTAGAGGGACAGACCTTGATGAGAGGCTGTTCGCAGTGTAACTCAGGCGTCTGTGAATAAACTGCTTGTCTGTCTTGTGTTTAAAGGTGTGACCATCATCTATGTAAATCTCTCCTTCTGCATTGCCCTGGAACAAAGAGAAACATTTAAATGACGACAAAGCCCCTGCAAGTAAAATGGTACAACACCAATGGTAGTGATATCATAGTGGTGTAAACGAAGGTTATACCTGTGAGTCAAGGGCCACGTAGAGGGTGTAGGGATCGTTCTCCATGCAGGATGAGGACCTGCGAACACGGTTCTTCCGGCAGATAATGGAACCTCCTCGCTGGAACACTGGAATCTGTGAGAGGTGGTGGGAAGAGGAGGTGGGAGATTTATTTGTGGGAAAAGGTGCTGAGAGGTGGGTGATGGCTAAAGACCATAGGAGTTGAGAGAAACAAACAGCAGATCCATGTTAACAGAGAACCTACTGAGCTCATGGTGACAGGGATAGAGAGGTTCTGAGCTCCGGCATGTCTCTGGAACGTGTGGACGTCATACCAGACCTGTGACGGGGAGAGAAGCGCGAGGATGTCAGAGGACGAGAAGGTATCAGGTTGATTGAAATATACCACATGTTCAACAGGCAAAACTCCAGGTCAGCCTTCCCTCGCTCTCTATCCTCAAAACTCACCTCGCCATTCCCAGGTAAGTAGGCTGTGACCCCACTAGACCTTTCATCTGTTACAGGGTGAACCAGAAGATCTCTGCCTGATGAACACACAGGGGGAGAGGTAGCCTGGGGTAATGCATCATCCTCACCAGGTTGAAGAGCTCAACTTCATCCAAACATTTAGGTATTCAAAAGTATTGTACCATAAAAAGTTAAGAAGTACATACCGGTCTAAAGGCCACTCTCCCTAACCTACTTACCAATCAGGAACTCATTGTCAATGGAAAATGTGGCAATATCCTCTGGATACTCCACCCACAGGGGCCTATAGTACAGAGAGAGAGAATACTACCCAAGGTGAATCAAAATACAAGGATTCTCTCTAATATCTTCTCAAAGACTGGTGCCAGCTATAGACCTTCAAAACAGACGTGGCAGGGCTCGACATTAACACTTGTCCGCTTGCCTGGGCATGTAAAACAAAGTCAGAAAGACGATTATAGAGTTAAGTTTTCCGCATGGACATGTAAAAAAAAAGCCTACTCCGATCAGAATTAGATAGTGTGCGGATCAAAAACCTGCACACCCAGTAGCTCTCCACATATGGGTTTTATACAGTAGCCTATCAGTGCAGTATTTTACTTTGTGGGGGTTTAAGTGAGTTGCTCAAGGCCACAGCGGCAGGAGACAATACATGGGATCAGAGACCAGCAGCCTTCCATTGTCAATACCAGTGATAATAATGGTTATTATGGTGTTACAGAATATTGTTTATTTTTGCACTAGTGACTTGAGCTGACAAGTAAAAAGTTAACTAAAAAATTAACTAAAAAGTGTCTTAAAAAAAGTTAATGTCAAGCCCTACATGGGGCTTGATGAGCCTACCTCATGACAGGCTGGCCAGTGCGTTGGGCATGGTAGAACTGCAGGTACCAGTAGGGCAGAAGGGTATAGCGCTGACGAACAGCCTCCCGGATGAGAGCTGTGTTGTCAGGGCCAAAAAGCCAGGGCTCCCTCCGCGGGGTGTCCAGGTGGGCGTGGGCACGGAAGAAGGGCTGGTAGGCCCCCGCCTGGTACCAACGCACCAGCAGCTCTGCACTGGGAGTCTTAAAGAAACCCCCCACGTCAGCTGGGATGAGAGGAGTGATTAGGATACTTTAAGAATTACCATCAAACGAGGATAAACCGAGCCATCCAATCTGTGCAGCACCAATCCCTGCTAGCCTCACCTCCACAGAAGGAGATGCCAACCAGGCCCAGGCTGAGACACATGGGGATGGACATCTTCAGGTGGCCCCACTCAGCTGCATTATCACCAGTCCAAACTGCACCTGGAGGAGAGTGGGTGAATGCGTGTGTGAGAGAGTGAACACTTCAAGAGTGGGTTGGGGTTCAGTGAAGACATACAGTATACAACATTTATGGTAACCAGAGGGAGGCGTTATTGAAGGGTCTAACCATAACGCTGAGACCCAGCGAAAAAGGCCCTGGTCAGGACAAAAGGCCTCTCCAACCCCCCGGAGCGCTGGATCTGACCCTCTGCTGTCGCCATTTGCTGAGAGAGGGAAAGAAGGGAAGACCGAGTAGATGGCAGTAAATAAGTAAGGATGCTGTAACTAATCCAAAACAATCCCAACAGTGTGGACAGTGAACACCCCCGGGGCCATCTAGTCCTAGTAACGCCCTTCCTTCCCTTCCTCACCACGTAGAAGCCGTAGAGGTTGTGGATGTCTCTGTGCTCCCAGGGCCCATGGAGGGCATCCTTGTGCATGGTGACCTCTGGACCGTTGAACACAGACGGCTCGTTCATGTCGTTCCACGTGTACAGGTTCTCCATCGAGCCCTGGAGAAGAGAAACAGGAGATAATGACATGTCAGTACATCTGGGGTCTCAGTAGCTCAAGGCTCCAGTAGCTTTACTGGTTAACCAGTGACATCAATGCTAACTGACTCAGTGAAGAGGACAAAGTTTCCAAAGGAAGTCAAGAAAGAAGGAAAGAGAAAAAGTAACTGCGTTTAAAATGCGGAGATGAGACTAACTGACACAGGGTTTACTCACCTCATACTGGTCATAGGCAAACATGCTGGCCCACCACTTCCTCATCTCAGGGTTGGTAAAATCTGGGTAACCTGCATTCCCTTTTACAAGAAAATATAGAGTACATATACATAACAGTTCTAAACAATTCTAGCCTTTGGGTGACTGAATCAGTAGAAACACAGGCAAACCTTATACTGCGTTGACATTTATTGCTAAAATATTGCCCTGGGGGTAGAACTCAGCAATTTCCGTTAGATGGGGCAAATTGGCTATTTCAGAAAAACGTATGATTTCGCTTTTTGGTCTTAATTTAAAAAGGTTAGTGCTAGGCATTAGGGTTAGTGGTGTGGTTAAGGTTAAGTTTAAATCAGATTTCATGACTGTGGCTGTGCCAGCAAATGACCACTCTGCAGAGCTGCTTCCAGGGCAACATTTATGACAAATACTAACCTGCACTGTGTTGTCTGGCACGTTTTAAAATTTATCAATCCATAAATACACTAAATTACCAAAGGTATGTGGACACCTGCTTGCCTAACATCCCATTCCAAAATCATGGGCATTAACATTGAGTTGGTTCCCCCTTTGCTGACATAACAGCCTCCACTCTTCTGGGAAGACTTTCCACTAGATGTTGGAACATTGCTGTGGGGACATGCTTCTATTCAGCCACAAGGGCATTAGTGAGGTCGGGTACTGATGTTGGGTGATTAGGCCTGGCACTCGGCGGTCCCGTTCTGTGAGCTTGTGTTGCCTACCACTTCGCGGCTGAGCAGTTGTTGCTCCAAGACGTTTCCACTTCACAATATCAGCACTTACAGTTGACTGGGGCAGCTCGAACAGGGCAGAAATTTGACGAACTAACTTGTTGGAAAGGTGGCATCCTATGACGGTGCCACGTTGAAAGTCACTGAGCTCTTCAGTAAGGCCATTCTACAGCCAATGTTTGTCTATGGAGATTGTATGGCTGTGTGCTCAATTGTATATACCTGTCAGCAACGGGTGTGACTGAAATAGCTGAATCCACTAATTTGAAGGGGTGTCCACATACTTTTGTACATAGGAACATGTAAATATGTACACTACCTGGCCAGCACCAGCCCTCATAGTCTCCGCCATCTTTGTTTTTTATGTAGTAGCCTCGAGAGCGAATCTCAGTGTGGATCTTATAGCTGCTGTCCACCTTAATGTGAGGGTCCACTATGGTCACCATCTGTGGACAGCCGGGACAGGAGAGGACGCAGTGAGTGGAGGAGGAAGAGAGAACAGTGCTAAAAATGTAAATTATCTTCTCATTACCACACACACACACCATTTCAAAATCCTATGTTTCCATCATTAAGTTCACCTTGCGTCTCTTATCCAGGAGGCCCTGCAGCATTTCTTTGGGCTGTGGGAACTTGTTGTTGTCCCAGGTGAAGTAGCGCTTGCCGTCCGTGTGCTCAATATCCAGCCAGATGAAGTCATAGGGGATGTCGTGTTCATCAAAGCCCTGGTCCACCGCACTCACATCTTCCTGGTCATTGTAGTTCCAACGGCACTGGTGGTAGGCCAGCGAAGAGAGAGGGGGGAAGGCCTGAGTTCCTACAACAGCCAGAGAACAGGTCATTTCTAAAGTGAAGGTAACACTTCTGGGATAGGGAGCAGTGAAGCTATAAACCGACCATGTATTGAACATTAAAATGTGCTTGGTGTGAATGTGTAGAATATACCGTGAGTGACGTGTACCTGTGTTCCTGTTAGTGAGTGTGTAGGTAGTGTACCTGTTAAGGAAGAGTACTGTGTGAACACATCATTAGGTCGTGGTCCCAGCATGATGAAGACGTCAATGATGCCACTCTCAGAGATCCATCGGACGTCTGTCTGAGGGACCTCACTGGAGCCCTGAACGCAATCAAACAAGCACAAAGAGGATTCAGAGATCAAACCAAGTGGATCCAAGGGCAAAGAAGGAAAGGCAAGACAGTGTGTGAGATCCAGTCACACACACACCCACCTGTCCAGAGCTGACGTCCACCCATGTCTCTGCTGCGTTAAGCCAGAAGAGACCCATAGTCCTGTGCGTGTTGTGTGAGAGGAGGACAGGCACTGCTCCATACAGAGCCATAGGGTTAAAGAGCTCATACTGGAACACATCCAGGTTATAAAGCCTGTAGGGGTCTCCTCCACTAAGGAGAGAAACAGGAATCACTGGGTTAGCACTGGATGACCAACAAAAGGGGCGGCAGGTAGCCTAGTGGTTAGAGCGTTGGACTAGTAACCGAAAGGTTGCAAGATCGAATCCCCGAGCTGACAAGGTTAACATCTGTTGTTCTGCCACTGAACAAGGCAGTTAACCCACCCACCTACCGTCATTGAAAATAAGAATTTGTTCTGACCTGACTAGATACTGACCTAGATAATAAAAGTAAAATAAATCAGAAAACTACACTTTGATGAGCTGAGTGCAAATGACATTGGGGCAAGGGCGTTTATAGTCTCACTCTGTGTTTTTCAGTCTGAGGCCGTCTGCGTGTTCAGGGATGCCGTAGACGTGTTCTACTCCAGGCAGGGAGAAGTCCAGACTGATGGAGGAGGGACCTGGAGGACAGGAGGCAGGTTACATTAGAGCAGTGTTTTTATTTCTATATATTTAAAAAATGTAACACATGATGTCAATGTTAAGTAAATAGGTGAAAACAAATAAATGGACTTGAGTAACAGTTTGTTTTACAATGGAATTGTAGTGTACAATGATGTACCATTAGGCTTGGTGTCAGCATGGGTCTTGAACGTCTCCTCCCACATTCCTGGCTGATCCACCTCTTCTTCTGCCTCCTCCTCTCCTTCTGACACCTGGAAAGAGAGGGGTTTTGTGGAGAACCAGAAAAGAGGCCAAACGTGTAGCTGAAGTGTCTCAGAACGGTGCTACTCGTACACACCCTAGTTCAAAGTTCACATCAAATTGATACCAGAAGTTGGAGCTCTTCTCACATCCTACTACTCACAACCTGTTATCTCTACACACTTTGAACACAAAAAAAAAATGGACAGAACGGGGTCTATTAATGCACCAATAAACCCACACAGTGTTTGTATCAGAACAATACGGTATTTGGAATAGAACACCACACACCTTTTCCTTGTCATGCTTCTCTGTGTCCTGTTTCTCCCCAGCTTCCTCTGTGTCTGTTTGGCTTTTGCTGCATCACACAATAATACATATCAATGTCAAAACACTGATTGATTGCTATAGAAACCACATGGAGAAATGTGAAGAACAAGTCAAGCAATATAAACTGCTTTTCATCACCTGGATTGACATGTTGTTAGTGATCGATTGAAGGACAAACTCTTTCCATTTGATAATTGTCATTGAGTTAAACATGCATTATGTACTGGCATCTTGTTGACATAGCAGTTCATCTTAACTTGTGTTTGCATTGATCTTAATGTGGGGGTTGCACAAAAATGTGCAGATTTTAAGTTAGGATTCAGCCAATAGAAAATGACTTGGTAATGGGTACAGATATGCCCACATTTCTAAACTTTGCAGGACAATGATTCAGAAGATTTTTTATTTGTTAATAATTATCCATGGGTAAACCAATCAAATCACTGAATAAAATATGACATGCAATAATTTGTTTAGTTTAGAGGGTGGTGGGAAGCTTAGTAAATATGTACACTACACTGAGCAGTAGAGGCTGTACAGACTTATGGAGAAATTGCACACAGCAACATGTTTACATATATTTATTGTTGCTCTAGTACAGTTAAGATTAAAAGTAAAAATCTATTGACTTCATTTTTGACTTGTGGCATTTCTACTATAAGACAATACAGCCGCAAGCTATTTCAGTAGTTCAACTCAGGTGTCACACAAACATTACATCAAGAGGCAAGCTAAGACCAGTTACCTAGAGAAAACGCTCTTGATCTTATCCCACATGCTACCGACTGTGCTACTTATTTTGTGGGAAATACTGGAGGACATGGTGAGAAACAGGAGGGAAAGGAAAGGAACAGAATAGGACGGGAAAACAGATCAGTACAGCACAGCTAAGTGCATTTTAGAAAACCTTTGAGACAATTATCAAATTCAGCAGGAGAGCACAAGTGGAAGCCTTCATTAAAAGCCTTCCATGAAATTACACAACATATATTACACGGCAATATTCCGTCAAAGTCCATCACAGGTCTAGTATATGCATTCAATTGCATTGTTCCATGTGATATAAATGCATGGTTTCATCCTGTACATGCAAGACTGCATAAGCGACTCACGTGTCCTTGCGTATGCGGAGCTGCTCGAAGGCGAGCAGGCCCCGGGAGTTGAGGGACAGCAGCACCTGTGGGCCCTCCATGATGTCCAGGCGGAAGGGCTGGGCACTGAGGATGAGCCTCCAGTCCTCCCCACCCAGAGACAACACCACCCTGTGCTCATCCTGGGCCACCACTGACATACTGCATTGGAGAGAAACGGCCATCACACTCATGCCAACACACCCACTATGGACCTTCTCTATACTTTACATCCATTACAAAACCATCCCAGAATTGTGAGACATCAATAGTGGGCTGATATTGAAATTAACAAACTCACAGTTCAGTGGGAGGGTCAGTGATGAGTACATCAGGCACCTCATATCGAGGCTTGATGGGCTTCAGCTCATTGATCTTCACTCTGGTCATGTTCCCCTGAAGGCGATACAGCTCGAGCAGCAAGAGCACCTGAACACAGGCAATGAAATGATCACACGGTTTGCACGATGTGGAAGAACACTAAGTGTATGGTGGATTTCCATTGTGTGCCATTCAAGTAATCCATTATAAAAGCGAAGTAATTTCACGCAATCTCCATGACAACTTATTTACGTGTGCAGCAGGTCTGGTTTATTCTGACCTTATTATTGTTATTCAGGAGCTGCACTGTGAGGTGGGAGTCACTGAGTTCCAGGGTCTCCAGTAAGGCTGTGTATGATGACTGGCCTGGCTTCATCGCCCTTTGACGACTACACACACACACACACACACACACACACACACACACACACACACACACACACACACACACAATTTCGTTTAGGTCTCAAAATGTCCATCTAGGTAACGTTATGTTGTTACACATTTTTCTACAAGTGAATTGATGGTAGGCAGCCATCACCTGCAGAAGGCACTCTGGTCACATGTTTTGAAGTTGCTGCGATCCACAGCTTGAGTGATGCTCAGGAAAACAGACAGCACGAGCACACGATATAGGCAAATCCTAGGGAAGAATGGAAATAAACAGTGATGTAACTATGTTTGCAATTATCATATTCCAGCTAGCTAAATCATGTTGCTGCTGAACTGATTAGTTGGGTAGGTAGTTTTCCTCTAGTTAGCAAGCTATCCGTGACAAAAAACAACTGACCAAATGCGGCATTTATATATAATATCCACAAAGACTGATGCAATAGTACACATGTTTTCTGTTGTAATGGCTTGCTAGCAGGCTAACTGAACCTGAATTCTGAAATAACTACCGTTCAATGAAGCTCGCCATCTTGATTCAGCTTGCTTACGCTCTCGATTCAGCTTGCTTACGCTCTCAAGCCTCGCCCCTTCAAATCATGTGCACGCAGATGATTTGACAAATAGAAAGTATAGATAGATGCCTATAAGAAACAAAATGTGCTATTTGGGGGACAGTCAGAGCCAACCCTGTCCATCTTGTAGACGTATTGGAACATTTTCGAATTAGACGAACTCCTGTTATTGCCTTAACTTGAAATGGTAGTGGGATGCTATAATAATAAACGCTCTAAACATGGTGCTTTCTGTTAACCGTTGCTTAGCGTTTCGATCTTGAATGCGCTCCACATTGCCGCGAGTCATTCAATGATTGGTCAGTTCATTTTGACGAGGGAGGCGCGTGTGCATAGCAAAGGTGCGTTAAACACGTTGGGGTTTTGGAACAGGAAGCACGTCGGCTCTATTCGTTCATGTAATTTCTATTTGCAACGTTCGGCGACTGAAAGTAGCCAGTAGTCCATCCCAAATTAATGGAAAAGATGGGTATGGTACTGTCTAAAATGAAATGAGAAAGATGCCACGTGGCATGGACTCAACATTAGACTATTTCTGAAGTTTGCTATTATGGAAAGCAGGAAAGCAAAGGCTGGCTTTTTCAAACAGAAATTTGCATCCTCAAGCTCTAACTCCAAAAAGTTTTGGGACACTGTAAAGACCATGGAGAACAAGAGCACCTCCTCCCAGCTGCCCACTGCACTGAGGCTAGGCAACACTGTCACCAACGATAAATCCATGATAATCGAGAATTTCAATTTCTACGACTGGCCATGCTTTCCTCCTGGCTACCCCAACCTTGGCCAACAGTTCCGCACCCCCGCAGCTACTTGCCCAAGCCTCCCCAGCTTCTCCTTCACCAAAATCCAGATAGCAGATGTTGTGAAAGAGCTGTAAAACCTTTACCCGTGCAAATCAGCTGGGCTACTACAGGGTTCAATTCTCGAGCCGACTCTTTTCTCTGTATATATCAACAATGTCGCTCTTACTGCGGGTGATTCCCTGATCCACCTATACGCAGACAACACCATTCTGTATACATCTGGCCCTTCTTTGGACACTGTGTAAACTCTCCTTCCAGACTCATGTTAAACATCTCCAATCCAAAATTAAATCTAGAATCCCGATTTCGCAACAAAGCCTCCTTCACTCACGCCGCCAAACATACCCTTGTAAAACTGACTATCCTACCATTCCTCGACTTCGTCGATGTCATTTACCAAATAGCCTCCGACACTCTACTCGGCAAACTGGAAGCAGTCTATCACAGTGACATCCGTTTTGTCACCAAAAGCCCATATACCACCCACCACTGTGACCTGTATGCTCTAGTCGGCTGGCCCTCGCTACATATTCATCGCCAGACCCACTGGCTCCAGGTCACCTATAAGTCTTTGGTAGGTAAAGACCTGCCTTATCTCAGCTCACTTGTCACGATAACAACACCCACACGTAGCACGCGCTCCAGCAGGTATATCTCACTGGTCATCCCCAAAGCCAACACCTCCTTTGGCCGCCTCTCCTTCCAGTTCTCTGCTGCCATTGACGAATTGCAAAAATCGCTGAAGCTGGAGACTTATATTTCCCTCACTAACTTTAAACATCAGCTATCTGAGCAGCTAACCAATCGCTGCAGCTGTACATAGCCCATCTGTAAATAGCCCATCCAATCTACCTACCTCATCCCCATATTGTTTTTATGTACTTTTCTGCTCTTTTGCACATCAGTATTTCTACTTGCACATCATCATCTGCACATCTATCACTCCGGTGTTAATTTGCTAAATTGTAATTACTTCGCTACTATGGCCTATTTATTGCCTTACCTCCTCACGCCATTTGCACACATTGTATATATACTTTCAAAAAATGTTTAATTCTATTGTGTTATTGACGCTTGTTTATGCCATGTGTAACTCTGTGTTGTTGTTTGTGTCGCACTGCTTTGCTTTATCTTGGCCAGGTTGCAGTTGTAAATGAGAACTTGTTCTCAACTAGCCTACCTGGATTAAATAAAGGTGAAATATATTATATATTTTTTAAAGATTGTTGTATAATGGCATTTTATTATGGTTAATTGAATTCCTATTGGATAGCCATTAGCAACATTATGAGCACACATTGTATAGAAAGGCTTTCAAAGTTTAAAACCCGTTGTGAGTATAGGCTTCCGAGTGGCACAGTGGTCTAAGGCACTGCATCTCAATGCTAAAGGTGTCACTACAGACCCTGTTTTGATTCCAGGCTGAATTACAACCGGCCGTGATTGGGAGTCCCATAGGACGGCGCACAATTGGCCAAGAGTTGTCTGGGTTAGAGTTTGGCCGAGGTAGGCCATCATTGTAAATAATCATTTGTTCTTAAGTGACTTGCCTAGTTAAATAAAGGTTAAAGAAAAAATAAAGTTGAACTATAGTTGATATAACTGTATTTTCTTTCCAAATTCAGGTCTGAACATTTTCATTATATATTTAAAAAATACTATTTTTAAAAATCTTATTGTTGTGAATTTATATGTACAATTGTCATTTGTATTGCAGCGCTTAAATCGTTGCAGCTTCCTTCTTGCCTTGTATGGATTGTTGTTACTTTTTATGATCACTTTATAAACAATCCATAACAGGCAAGAAGAAAGTTTCATAAAAGAAGCCGACCATAACACACCAGACATGTTACATCATTTCAATGCCAAACCTGGTCTAACAGTGGAAACTGTTGGTCCCAAGAAAGCACCAATCACTAATTTCCATTAGACAGTTACATAGATTATCTCATTGGCAAAGGAAACTCTAGTTGAAAGCCATCCATATTTTGAGAGGTCAGCTCTGCATATTTTGAGAGGTCCGCTCAACACAACACACAAGTACTACTCCAACAGTCAGAGATCAGTGTTTACTACCCAAAATAGACTGTGAAAATCCAATTAATGGCTTGATCCACTGTAGCCTAAGCAACACATGCTTTAGGTTAGCATGTCTGTTTTAATCAACAGGGGAGCATATTGCAAGTATGAACTTTTTTCACATGCTGGATAAGTACAGTATACGCAAGAACAAATCAAAACCTGGATATGTTATGTTTTTGTCACAATCTTATCAAAAGGAATGACATTGTCCCAATAATGGTAAGTCAGTAACACCGTGCAGTGTATTTGACTTGATGACAGACCTGCTTTGGTATATCTGTTTGTGTTTGTGGGGTAATCTTTGTCAAATACTGAATTAACATTGAATATAGACTTGTTTACTAATTGCCAGTTGTAATGTAAAAATCTGATATTGTGTTGTCAATATCAAACAAAGCCTCAACCTGGGGACCTGATTGAGATATTCCGGGGGACCTATCAGCACTGGGCCTTGTATGTTGGAGAAGGCTACATCGTCCACCTCTGTCCCCCCAGTAAGTACAATTTGGTCCTGATCTTTAATACTGGATGTCATGGCACAGAGAAGCCTATAAAGTACATGTATAAGGGATTCATGGACCTAGAAAAATTATGTTAATAAAATCGTATAAAATATATACTCGCATGTATACTCTATCAGAAAAACATAGTACACATCACTGATCTGATTCTGATACCCTCCTAAGATTTCCCTTTCTGCTCTTTCCTCCACTCTCACGTGTCCCTGCCTCACCCCTCTGATCCTACCTCCCCTACCTAAGCTGAGGCAGCTGGGGCTGGTGCCTATAGCCTAGTGTCTGTGTTGTGTGACACAGCCGTTGTGACCAAGGAGAGCCTGGAGGAGATAGTGGGGAAGGACAGGTTCCTTGTCAACAACCTGCTGGATGGCAAACACAAACCCCGGAGTGTTTATGACATACTGAGGGATGCCCGCAGCCTGCTGGGCCTGGAGATGCCTTACTGCATCCTGAGGGGAAACTGTGAACACTTTGTCACAGAGCTGAGATATGGGAAGGGAGAGTCCCGGCAGGTGTGTGTGCTGACAATCATGATATCCTTCTAAGGATATCATGACATATCCTGTGATGTTGGTAAAGCAATACTTTTGGTCTATGCCTTGGTGTATTGTTTCTGCCTGTTGCCAAGCTGGACTAATGGGCTCCCGGGTGGCACAGCGGTGTAAGGCACTGCATCTCAGTGCAAGAGGTGTCACTACAGACACCCTGCTTTGAATCCAGGCTGTATCACAACCGGCCGTGATTGGGAGTCCCATAGAGAGGCGCACAATTGGCCCAGCATCGTCCGGGTTTGGCCGGTGTAAGGCTGTCATTGTAAATAAGAATTTGTTCTTAACCGACTTGCCTGGTTAAATAAAAATGCATTCAGTTTAGGAACAGTTGACCTGACCAAGGAGACTAGTCAGATAATCAGACACTACCTTGTAAAATGGGAGATGCATGTTACATATTAAAGCCCACATGGCTGCGTTTAGTCAGGCAGCCCAATTCTGATATTTTCTCCACTAATCACATCAGATATTTACCCATCAGAGCTGATCTATTAATGGGGAAAAAAATTCTGAATCATTCTGTTTAGGACATGAGGTCTCTATTTGCATTTGAAAACAAGTTTATTTGGGGATAGGTGTTGCTCATCGGTTAGTGGTTACTGTTATGATCTAATCTCTTTTTGCAGGTATATTATGCTCTGGGCGTCGGTGTTCGAGCAGTGGCGATTGGCATGAAGGCCCTGAATGCAGCGTCAAACATCTCTTGTGTGAAGTCAAAACAAAAGCGGATACTCCTTTGAACCTTCGAGTCACCTTCCTCCGTCTACCTCTGGGGTGAATGCAGAGACAGCGGAACCATTTTTTTTGACAGGGGGTATAATTCCCAACATTTGGTAGGCTATTTGTAAGTCAATTAGTCTAAAATTAGACACATGCATTTTCTTTTCTGCCCTTCGCCTACGAGTTGCCCCCTTGAACAGGGTTTCCCAAAGTTGGTCCTGGGGCCTCCCCTGGTTGCACATTTTGGTTTTTGCCCTAACTCTACACAGCTGATTCAAACAATCAAAGCTTGATTATGAGTTGATTATTTTAACCAGCTTTGTAGTGCAAGGGCAAAAAGGGGGTGGCACCAGGACCACATTTGGGAAACCCTGCTCACCAGGATAATGTCATACATTTATAGAATTAATGTATACATTTCTAGTTGACAGCGTGCCTCTTGTGAAAGATAAAATATTGTACTTGCTAATCGTATTAATTGGCCCTCTAGGAAAACTACAGCTTTTCAGAACAATAAGGAGAATGAGTGCCTATCCTGTTGTCCTACGTATTGTTACAGACAGTGCGTAGGCCTAAATATGTGGTGTGATTCCATGCATGATTGTTGACAGATTGTACATGATGAATTTCTTAATGTTTGTTTTATTGACACATGAAATTGTAGCTTTTTGTCTAATCACATTAAACTGTATGATGGTGAAACAAATGTCATTTTCATTCTTCTGATTCGTGAGTCTTCAATTTTGTTAATTAAAAACTACACCCTTGGTATGACTACAGTACATATTTCTAATTTAGAGGACCCTTCACTACACACATTATAGCCGATGATGTGGATGTGGATTAAGGCAGCCCCCCACACCTTTCTGATTCAGAGGGGTTGGGTTAAATGCGGAAGACACATTTCAATTGAATGCATTCAGTTGTACAACTGACTAGGTATCCCCCTTTCCATGCCCAGAGCCTTCTATTTATTTGTAAATAGGCTTGTGTTCATTACAATGAAAAGATTCAAGACAAAAATGTTTATTTTGGTCCAATATTTAGAATTTTGGTTCTTGATGTTTCTGTGATGTCATAGCTGGAGAATATGAACATTCTATTACCTTCAGACAGATCCACACTTCATCACAGTAGGTGTGCTGACAAATTACAAGTTGGGACAATTTTATCCAGTCCAAGAATCTGTATCATTGTGCAAGTGTCGGTCTAGGTCTCTCAAGAGTGGGCCACCAGTAGTTTGTGACATGGCAGAAAGTGGTGACCTCTTCGAGAATGTAAACTATGTTCCGTTTCTCCTTTTACACACAAATCAATTCACACATACATAAATAGTAAATGTCTTACAATCTGCTGGACAAAGAAAATGCTTTACAAATATAATTATATAATGAATGATATGTATGATATTTATCCTAGATCGAGTTATCGAGTCATTATCCTTATTTTATATTCAATTACAGAAAATGCTTGTTTTCATCTCATCCATTTTGTGAGCAGGGCAACACCTCCGCTTTGATGGCATGGATGTTTTCCCTGTCTGTGTCAAAGAGAGGGCTGTACACAACCATGTCACTGCTCCTCTGCATCTTTCAGCTAGGCCTACTGGTCGCTGATGTCATCCTGCACTTTGTTATCAAGGACAACAGCTTTCCAAGCCAGCACCACACAGAAGCCATACTGGTGGCTACTTCTCATTTGATAATTATCATTGATAGAGGTTATATGAAAATGGAGATATTTTGTCTGGGTATTGATATCAGGTTGATATTAAGACAATCCCTGATATATATTTTTTACTCAGTTGTTTCAGGTGGTGAGTTTCTACTGGTCACTGATGGGCTCAGTGTATTCACTCCAAGCAGGAAATCGCAAGATGGGCTTCATTGCCCTACTGTCAGTCTGTGAGTCAATCAATGTCTGCATGGTCATCACTCCTAATTTTAGAGATACAGAGCTTATTTGTTTTGCATGCCCCAGTTACTGTTTGACATGAGCGCCTTCATTTCTCTTTTTTCTAGTTTTTAACTTGGTCATTTTCATCACTCGCTTCTGTTATGAGTTACTTATGATCCAGTACAGAAGAGAGCAGTTCTGAGAACAATAAATTAAATCACCTTAACCTCAGGAAACAGAGACCACTTGCAAGAGTCATCGTTATTTCTTGCCATGTGAAAATTATCAGTATGACATGATATAAGGCCTACAAGTGTGTGTTCATAGATAAATGAGAATTTTAATTGAGAAATATGTGAATAGTATTGAAAAACGTAATGGGTGTTTTTTTTTCTATGTCTGCTTTATCAAAAGCATATATTCCTCAAAAACAACATATTGCTACACTGACAGAATTGCCTTCTGCAGAGTAAGCATCAGCAAGAGAGATGTTTGTTCCTCAAATACTTTAACGTGTTTAATGCCACTTGGGGAAAAGTGCAGAGATATAACAGCAGAATGATATAGGTGGTGTAGAATTTGATTTCAATACAGAAATGTGACTTCTCAAACATATATACAGTGCATTCGGAAAGTATTCAGACCCCTTGTCTTTTTCCACATTTTGTTACATTACAGCCTTATTCTAAAATTGGTTAAATAAAAACAATTCCTCAATCTACACACAATACCCCATAATGACAAAGCCTAAACCGTTTAGAATTTTTTGCTAATTTATTAAAAGAAAAAACAAATACCTTATTTATACAAGTAATCAGACCCTTTGCTATGAGACTCGAAATTGAGCTCAGGTGCATCCTGTTTCCATTGATCATCCTTGAGATGTTTCTACAACTTGAGTGGAGTCCACCTGTGGTAAATTAAATTGATTGGACATGATTTAGAAAAGGCACACACCGGTCTATATATGGTCCCACAGTTAACAGTGCACGTCAGAGCAAAAACCAAGCAATGAGGTTGAAGGAATTGTCCGTAAAGCTCCGAGACAGAATTGTGTCGAGGCACAGATCTGGGGAAGGGTACCCAAAAAAGTTCTGCAGCATTGAAGGTAATCAAGAACACAGTGGCCTCCTTCATTCTTAATTGGAAGAAGTTTGGAACCACCAAGATTCTTACCAGAGCTGGCCACCCGGCCAAACTGAGCAATCGGGGGAGAAGGACCTTGGTCAGGGAGGTAACCAAGAACCCAATGACCACTATGACGGAGCTCCTCTGTGGATATGGGAGAACATTCCAGAAGGACTATCATCTCTGCAGCCCTCCACCAATCAGACCTTTATGGTAGAGTGGCCAGAAGGAAGCCACTCCTCAGTAAAAAAAGGCACATGGCAGCCCGCTTGGAGTTTGTCAAAAATTAACCAAACGGATTTTCAGACCATGAGAAATAAGATTCTCTGGTCTGACGAAACCAAGATTGAACTCTTTGGCCTGAATGCCAAGCGTCACAACTGGAGGAAACCTGGCAAAATCCCTATGGTGAAGCATGGTGGTGGCAACATAATTTTGAGTGGCAGGGACTTGGAGACTCTTCAGGATCTAGGGAAAGATGAACAGAGAAAAGTACAGAGATCCTTGATGAAAACCTCAGACTGGGGTGACGGTTCACCTTCCAACAGGACAACGACCCAGAGCACACAGCCAAGACAATGCATGACTGGCTTCGAGACAAGTCTCTGAATATCCTTGAGTGGCCCAGCCAGAACCCAGACCGATGAAACATCTCTGGAGAGACGTGAAAATAGCTATGCAGCAACCCCCCCCCCATCCAACCGGGCAGAGCTTGAGAGGACCTGCAGAGATGAATGGAAGAACTCCCCAAATACAGGTGTGCCAAGCTTGTACCCAAGAAGACTCAAGGCTGTAATCAATGCCAAAGGCCCTTCAAACTACAGCGTAAAGGGTCTGAATACATATGTACATTTGATATTAGTTTATTTTTAATACATTTGCAAAAATGTCTAAACCTGTTTTGGCTTTGTCATTATGGGGTATTGTGTGTAGATTGAAGAAAAAAAAAGTCTAACTTAAGTTAAGGGGTCTGAACTGTTCGAATGCACTGTACTTATTTTAGAGGTCCCATCAACACACCTTTCATAACACTTCAAACTCAGGAGAAAGTAGATCACTCTATCAAAGTGTCTGAGCACAGGGCACTTGTGGATTTAAGACTGCATGTGCCATTTTAATGCTAAACCAAGACCAATGTCCAATGGGTTAACCACTACTTGAATATCCTCACAGTATCTGTTGTACATTTTGTTTATCCACAAAATATGAATGTATATTGCATACAGAATTTGAGAATTGGTTAAACATTTATTCCAGTTCAAGACAAAATCTCATTAAATTTCTATATTTACAGACTCATTTAATCACCAGACAATGTAGTATGTGAATGTCAGGCGTAGCATTCTTCCAATTCAACACAAACATCACTGTCAATTAACTTGAACAACTTATTGACACCCCCTTCAAAAATACCTGTTTTAGCAGATGTTGCAAAAAGCCATGTCATAGAATACAGTATTTCTGTTGTGAAAATCTGTTTTTCCCATCCATTCCAACATTGCAATCTCATTTGATGTGGAGTGGGTCAAAATATATAAATTCATTGTACATATAGCTCTAAAAGCAACTGCCTATCCCAAAGAAGGGTGTAAGGTTGCCATCATTTCCAGGACAAAATGCACCATCCCATCCTCTTTTCTTTCATGTCAGAGAGAGAGAAGGTATCTCTGCCTTTACTGGTCCCACCATCTTAGATGGCCTATATCGGCCCTATGTTCAACACTCACTAGGACTTGGAGGTGGGTGCTGGTCAGTTGTTGCCCACTCGGATGTTGGGGTTTAGTAGGGGGTCTAAGTTGGGGTCGGAGTCAGCTGAAGCACGGCCCAGTTTAGCCATAATGATGATCAAGGTAAAGAATCCCAGAACTCCAACCAGAAGGAGCATGAAGACCCTCTGCTTCCAGGACAGGCCTGTCCTCTTGGAACCTGCCCGGTTTCTGAGAACACAAATTCATTTACATTTTCAGAGTTAAGAGAAATTGGAAAAAGGACTCGACCTTTGGAGACAGAGTAATAGATAATCGGATCTATAAAATGTAGGTCAAATACTGTTGTCCATATGTAAGGAGGTTTGCTAGGAAAGATGTACTTGCTGTGTAATAACAAAATGAAGAAAAACTTTAAATAACTAGTAACATTACTGACTTGAGAATCCGTGCAAACCAGCTGAGTGCTGGTCGTCGCCGGTACTTGTCGTCATCAAAGTCGATCTGTGTCACAGAGCTGTGTCTGGAGTCCCTAGTGTCATAGATCTTCCTTGGGGATGATGCTGGATGCAATAATTCACATTAAATGAATACACCAAATATGAGGATACAGCATACATTATACACTACGTGAGGAATATCAGATGTGTCATCAAAAATGTCAGGAACTAGGATTAGAGTTGAGGCTAAGGATTGGATTAACGTATGCCATGACAACACTGTGTGTGTGGCTGGTAATGGTTAGGATTAAGATAGCTCCACTAAACCTGGGTACCATTCATAGTCCTTTACCTGTGTGTAGGGTGATGGTGTCACTGGTGGTTACAGTGATCATGTTGACCAAAGAGTGTTGTTCATGAGCCACCATCTCCCCGTTGTTGTGGAGACTTCCATGATCTTCCTGAACTGTGTTTGGAACTGGAGTAGGGGTGAGGCTAGGGTGTGGTTGGGAGGCGTAGGAGTGGGTGGGGTAAGCTTCAGTAGGCTCCAATGCTGGTGCTAGCAGAGTAGGGGAGAAGGGAAGGCAAATGTTACAGTAAACTCCCAGATTCAAACAAACATTTCCAACATTCAGCTTAGCATATGTCATGACGCCCTGGATAAAAAAAAAAAACCCACATCTGATAAATGGCATATATTATTATGTATTGCTTCACAATTGTTTCACAATTACTTACCATCAAACGTGGACCAGTCAGCATAATCAGTGACATCTTGTGTGCTGTCTTGAATAGCTTTTACAGGTTCTTCAATCTTGCAGTGGAGAAACGATGTACCTGTTAGAGTTGAATTGTCACAGAATACCTATTTCATAATATTTGTGTCTTCTTTCTAAAAGAAACACTTGATTTATGGGGTCCTAAAAAGTGAATTATGTTTAAGCTCTGACATACAGTATTTTACACAAATATAATACACAACTGAATGTCAGACAGCATTTGAACCAGTATCCCCCTTGTCACTATTCAATATCCCTGACTGCTAGTGTGACTCAGCCCACCCATATTCCTCACCAGAGGTAGGCCTAGTCCAGCTCTGGCCCAGTTGACTAAGGACAACTGTTCCCTCAGCATGTCAGCTATTGGGCTGGCCAGGTTGGAGGGGGGGAATACTGGACCCTGGCAGCTGGGGCACTGGTATCCTGCAGGAGCAGTGTGTAGGGGCAACCGGGCTGCCAGGTGATGAAGACAGGCCCAGTGGAATACATCTTGGATAGAGAGAAAGAGCAATGAACCAGAGGGTTTGAGCAAATTTCATACAGCAGTAATATCAAGCAACAGCAATAAGGATCTCTCTTAGATGTTGACATTCTTACCATAGCAGACCAATCTGACAGTATCCTGGGAGATCAGTGGGTTATTACACAGTCGACAGTTAGGGTTGTAATCACTATCCTGAAGCCACTGGAGGTAGGACTGCACTATACACTTGGGATCAGACAGGTAGAGAAAATAGCTTCGTTTAGTGGCAAACACAACTACTTTGTGGTCCATATTTAATTTAACATGACACATTGGGTACTTAGAGCTGTCCATCCACTGACCTTGTTGTGGTTGGAGACCAGGCAATGCTCACACACATTCACCCGATGTTCAAAGCAGAACAAGTTGGTCACCTTCCTCTTAGGACACTTGCACAGACCCATGGTCTGTCTGTCGTGCTGTAGACAAGTGATCACCAAAACAAGCTTCAGCAACGACATAACTAGTTAACGTTATAGCTATTAACTAAGCAATAGCCTGAAACCAAGGCAAATCTACTCATGGTTCAAATGTAGTTTGATTATTACATATTGCATAGGTGCAAGACACTACTTGTATGTATTGAAAATGTAGATTTATAGTTAGAGCTAACGTTAACGAAGCTAATTCACGAGCATCAGATGCGTTTCGGGTGGCTTTAGTTGTAAGTTAACTGAACCCTACCTGTCACACAAGTTTTCTCCTTGATGATTTATCGTTTGAAGGAAAAGGTGGTACAAATAACGAAAGCTAGAAAATGCGAACGTTTTCAGAAGCGGACATTTTGCCACGTCTCTTCCGGCAGTCGCAGTATAATGATGTCACATAAACGCGGAAAATATACCGTAATGTTTAGAAAGGATCCAGCTTTTATTCAAATTAAAAGTCAAAAGTTTATATTTTTTTGCATTTTAGCTAACCTTTTACCTAATTATCCTAACCGGCTACGTTAATTCTCCTAACCTGCCTCGAAAAATCAAATCTGGCACTTGGCACTTAGCAATTTAGGACAGATTTTTATTCAGTTTACTATGGGCACGCAATTCATCCAAATGGGGCAGTATTATCCCTATCCCTAACAGGCTAATTAGAAAGGATCCAGTTTTTATTCAAATTAAAAGTCAAAAGTTTATATTGTTTTTTGCATTTTAGCTAACCTTTTACCTAATTATCCTACTACTAACCTGCTTCGAAAAATCAAATCTGACATTAAATTTCAAAAGGTGGAACCATTCTAGCCAGGGACCCACATTTTATACCAGCTGGTCCACGGGCAGGTTTTACAGTTTGAACTTAGGTTGTCATGTTACGATTGGTTTGGAGAGAGCTGATCATCAATTCTATTTTATTTTACATTAAAAAGAAACGTTGGCGCACTTAATGGGCGTGTCAGCCTCACCCACATTAAAGTTAGATTTATTTACTAATTCAAATCAAAATCAAATCAAATGTTATGTCACATGCACCGAATCCAACAAGTGTAGACCCTACAGTGAAATGCTTACTTGCAAGCCCTTATTAACCAACAATGCAGTTGTAATAAAATACCTAAAAAAAAGTATCAAATAAAAGTAACAAACAATTAAAGAGCAGCAGTAAAATAACAATAGTGAGGCTATATAAAGGGGGCACCGGTACAGAGCCAACGTGTGGGGGCACCGGTTAGTTGAGTTAATTGAGCTAATATAGATATTCAGGAGTCTTATGGCTTAGGGGTAGAAGCTGTTTAGAAGCCTCTTGGACCTAGACTTGGTGTTCCGGTACTGCTTGCTGTGCGATAGCAGAGAGAACAGTCTATGACTAAGGTGGCTGGAGTCTTCGACAATTTTTAGGGCCTTCCTCTGACTCCGTCTGGTATAGAGGTCCTGGATGGCAGGAAGCTTGGCCCCAGTGATGTACTGGGCCGTACGCACTACTCTCTGTAGTGCCTTGCGGTCGGAGGCAGAGCAGTTGCAATACCAGGCAGTGATGCAACCCGTCAGGATGCTCTCGATGATGCAGCTGTAGAACCTTTTGAGGTTCTGAGGACACATGCCAAATATTTTCAGTCTCCTGAGGGGTAATAGGTTTTGTCGTGCCCTCTTCACGCCAAGGAACTCTCAACCTGCACCACTGCAGCCCCGTCGATGAGAATGGGGGCGTGCTCAGTCCTTAATAAGGGTGTTGGAGTCGTGCATGGCCATGCAGTCATGAGTGAACCAGGAGTACAGGAAGGGACTGAGCATGCACCCATGAGGGGCCCCCGTGTTGAGGATCAGCGTGGCGGATGTGTTGTCACCTACCCTTACCACCTGGGGGTGGTCCGTCAGGAAGTCCAGGATCCAGTTGCAGAGGGAGGTGTTTAGTCCCAGGGTCCTTAGCTTAGTGATGAGCTTTGAGGGCACTATGGTGTTGAATGCTGAGCTGCAGTCAATGAATAACATTCTCACATAGGTGTTCCTTTTGTCCAGGTGTGAAAGGGCAGTGTGGAGTGCAATAGAGATTGCATCATTTGTGGATCTGTTGGAGCGGTATGCAAATTAGAGTGGGTGACCAGCCTTTCAAAGCATTTCATGGCTACAGACGTGAGTGCCACGGGTCGGTAGTCATTTAGGCAGGTTACCTTAGTGTTCTTGGGCACAGGGACTATGGTGGTCTGTTTGAAACATGTTGGTATCACAGACTCAGTCAAGGAGAGGTTGAATATGTCAGTGAAGAAACTTGCCAGTTGGTGCACATGCTCGGAGTACATGTCCTTTTAATCCGTCTGGCCCTGCGGCTTTGTGAGTAAGACCTGTTTAAAGGTCTTACTCACATCAGCTGCGGAGAGCATGATCACACAGTTGTCCGGAACAGCTGATGCTCTCATTCATGTTTCAGTGTTACTTGCCTCGAAGCGAGCATAGAAGTTATTTAGCTCATCTGGTAGGCTTGTGTCACTGGGCAGCTCTCGGCTGTGCTTCCCTTTGTAGTCTGTAATAGTTTGCAAGCCCTGCCTCATTCAACTCACTTCTAATTCTAATACACTCGCGTCTTTATCATAGTTTATTTATTTAGATAGAATCACATATTTATCATTAATTTAGTATCTGTGCAGTGCTGAAGCAAAAGGTTCTGAAGAACACCTCCAAAAAGAAAGGCCAGGCTGTATCACAACCGGTCGTTATTGGGAGTCCCATAGAGCGGCGCACAATTGGCCCAGTGTCATCCAGGTTTGGCCGGTGTAGGCCGTCATTGTAAATAAGAATTTGTTCTGAACTGACTTGCCGAGTTAAATTTAAAAAAATGTGATTTGGTAAGAATCCCCCTCTACCTGTGACTGGCAGAACAGGTGTTGTATGTTGAGGATGAGGGCTACAGTAAATATCTCAGATAGGGGGGAGTGAGGCCTAAGACGGTTTTATAAATAAGCATCAAGCAGTGGGTCTTGCGACTGGTATACAGAGATGACCAGTTTACAGAGGCGTATAGAGTGCAGTGATGTGTCCTATAAGGAGCATTGGTGGCAAATCTGATGGCCGAATGGAGAGCACCCTTACCTGCCGATCTATAAATTACGTCTCTGTAATCTATCATAGGTAGGATAGTCATCTGAATCAGGGTTAGTTTGGCAGCTGGGGTGAAAGAGGAGCGATTATTATAGATGAAACCAAGTCTAGATTTAACTTCAGCCTGCAGCTTTGATATGTGCTGAGAGAAGGACAGTGTACTGTCTAGCCATACTCCCAAGTACTTGTATGAGGTGACTACCTCAAGCTCTCTTAACCCTACCTCAAGCTCTAGTGTGTTAAAGGTCCCCAATGCACACACATCCCTGGGTCGCTCCTCTTTTCAGTTCACTGCAGCTAGCGACTGGAACGAGCTGAAACAAACACTCAAACTGGACAGTTTTATCTCAATCTCTTCATTCAAGACTCAGTCAGGGACACTCTTACTGACAGTTGTGTTTGCTTTGCATTATGTATTGTTGTCTGTGCCCAATAATGTGTGTACCAAGTTTGTGCTGCTGCCATGTTGTGTTGCTACAATGTTGTTGTCATGTTGTGTTGCTACAGTACCATGCTATGTTGTTGTTTTAGGTATCTCTTTAGGTAGTGTTGTGTTTGGAGGATCTAAAATGGTGCCAGAAGAAATGGCAGCTGTTTTACGGGCGCCCAACCAATTGTGCTATTATGTGTTTTTTGCACCTTTTTTGCACTATTGGTTAGAGCCTGTAAGAAAGCATTTCACTGTACTACACCTGTTGTATTGAGCGCACATGACAAATAAACTTTGATTTGATTTGATTTGTTGTCTCTCTTTATCCTATATATTTTATTTAAGTTTATATTTTTAGTCCCCCCTGCAGGAGGCCTTTTGGTGGGCCGTCATTGTAAATGAGAATTTGTTCTTAACTGACTTGCCTAGTTAAATAAAGGTTAAATCAAATAAAAAAGAAAGATAAAATAACGGACAGGAACTGCACTCCAATGTCACTTCCGGTACTTCCAGGCGGGGAAATTTGAAACTTTTGAGGACTGACGAGTTAATTCAAAATGAACTGCTTTCAAGTTATTCAGTCGTAGTTTTGCATTAGTTATTTGTTGCTTAGTTAGCTTGTGTGATATGTATTTGCTAATTAATTATTAATTTGTTTTACTAATTTCTCAAGTTAGCTAGCTTGTTGTCGATAGCTACTAGCCAGATAACGTTAATGTGTATTCTTGCTAGCTAATCACCCACCGAATTAATGTATTAACGTTAGTAAATAAATTGGACAGACGGCAAGGATGAGCAACGAGACACATCAATCCTTTTTGGCTGGTCAGTATGTTTAATATTTTGTTCTTTATTTTTTAATTTAGAGAAGTGCTTCTGTTTATAGTAGTGCTTGTCTGTAATTAGCAGATGTGTGGTTGGAGGGGGCCTATTGTACAGACTCCGTTAGACAGCTAGCTATATGCATCAATCTCAAATCAATGGCGAAGATGGACAGTACAATTATGGAAACAGATGGTCGTCTTCATATTGAGGCATACATCTGGATCTTCACAACATCTCGACATTACTCCAAGTTTTCAGATAACAAAAAAGAAACCTGTCAATTGACTTTATCAGTCAAGGGACCAGTCAAGTCATGTTGCTAACTAAAGATCTCACATCATTGTTAGCTGTATAAAGGGAAGCTAATGAGCCAATGTTGTTGATGGTTGGACCATTATTTGTCTTATCAAACCAGATTCTACCAGCCAGCCACGAAGGAGGTCAGCGCGGTTGACCTCTCCAAATCAAAATGTCCCCAACTCAGTAAGTAGTACCTTTTGTCAGCACAACCAGTAACATTTCAATTTACCTTTTGATGTAGTCAAACTGCATCCTGCAAGCATCTTCAGTCTTGTCAGTGCTTTGTCTAAGTGTATATAATGTTACTGTAATCCACAGGCTCCTACAGACACTGTGAAACGCAGCATCACTGTGAGGAAAATTGCACCCAGGAAAACACAATTCAATGTGAGTTGAAAGAACACAGCAAATTCATTTACATAATAAGCTGCATAGTTTTAATATGTTTGGTCCTGCTATTTCATATCAGCCCCGTCATATGTGCACAATTGCTTTTGTTTCAGGTACCCTCTGAGGACAACAAAGAAAATGAGCAAAGATTGTCTGAAGGCAGTCTGAAGAAGGCCAAAATTTCAATCCCAGGAACTGCCCAGGTTCCTCCACCAAAAGCCACCATGCTCTCCCCGATCTTGGCCCCCTATCCCCAGGCTGCAGGGAACCCTGAGGACTCAGCATGGTCACAGAAGGTTCGTCGGTCCTACAGCCGCCTAAGCCTAGGGGACCGTTCGTTTGAGCATCCCCAAGGCCAGGACGTGTCCTCCCCATCTCTGCGTCGGGAGACCCTGTTTGGGTTTGAGAAGCTTCAGACACCCCAGGTTCTCCGCAAGGTGGAGCAGTCCAGGGTGGGCTCTGAGGCCTCCAAGTCATTCTGTGGGGTCAGCTCCTTCACCCTGATAGAAGGGGACGACAGTGCTGCAGCTGCTCCTGAGCCAGATGTCAACATTCCTGGAGTTGCTGTGGTAAAGGAGAAGAGAAGGAGGAATAAGGTTCCTCAAATAAAAGTAAGTGAGACATAACTGTATCGCATTAGTGGATACCCACTGCTCTCAGGGCAGGTCTGACGGATTTGACTAGCAGAAGTGACTACGTAGGAGGTTAGAAGAACTTGTGCAGCAGGTTAGTACAATTACGAATAGAGTTAGCTAAAATTGTCCACAACTTGAACATATCTAGCTATAACCACGCCTGCCTGAGAACAGTCTTGGTTTCCAATAATGTGATTCTGTGAGAACAGAGGGCATATGATACTACTGCGGTCACTGTTGACAACATTAATAAACAACTTAACCATAGTAGACTACAGTGTATATTCAATCTAATTTATTCATGAAGCCCTTCTTACATCAGCTGATGTCACAAAGTGCTGTACAGAAACCCAGCCGAAAACGGCAAGCAATGCAGGTGTAGAAGCACGGTGGCTAGGAAAAACTCCCTAGAAAGGCCAGAACCTAGGAAGAAACCTAGAGGAACCAGGCTATGAGGGGTGGCCAGTCCTCTTCTGGCTGTGCCGGGTGGAGATTTTAACAGAACATGGCCAAGATGTTCAAATGTTCATAGATGACCAGCAGGGTCAAATAATAATAATCACAGTGTTTGTAGAGGAGTAAATGTCAGTTGGCTTTTCATAGCCGATCATTCAGTGTCCCTACCGCTCCTGCTGTCTCTAGAGAGTTGAAAACAGCAGGTCTGGGATAGGTAGCACGTCCAGTGAACAGGTCAGCGTTCCATAGCCACAGGCAGAACAGTTGAAATTGGATGACCAGGTGGACTGGGGACAGCAAGGAGACATCATGCATGGTCCTCGACCTCAGGTCCTCCGAGAGAATTCGAGAGAGCATACTTAAATTCACACAGGACACCGGATAAAACATAATAAGTAATCCAGATGTAACAGACTGACCCTAGCCCCCCGACACATATAAACTATTGCAGCATAAATACTGGAGGCTGAGACGGGAGGAGTTGGGAGACACTAAGGCACCTTCCGACGATACCCCCAAAGAGGGCCGAACACCATCAATAAATGAAAAGTAACACTTATTGCTTGCTTAAACTATTTTCAAGATGGAGATGTGTAAGACCCTATAGCATATGTACCTTTGTGTTGATCTACTTTTCCATTCCCTTCCTACCCAGCTGGCAGAGTTGGACGACCTTGCTGCAAAGATGAATGCAGAGTTTGAAGAGGCGGAAGGATTTGATTTGGTGGTGGAATAAACTCATAGGTCATCCACAAAGACTTTGACATGTAACTAGAAATCCTTTTTGCCAAGATTGGAGAAAGTAAACTTTTTACACTTCTATGATTGCATTTCAAAGGTGATGAGGTGTGAAAGTAGTTGATATTTGCATAAATATGGCACCTATGGGAACAACAAACAGGATTAATTTACAATACAGATGTAGGCTTTTTCAATGTTCTAAATGTGAGATTCTTTTTAAAAAGTGACTTAATACGAGTTATCTTAAAACCAGTTTCTATCTTCACTTATGTTCCTGTCACTTTGATAGGTTGATATTTCTTTTCTTTTTGAGATGACAACTTCATTAGGTCACAGGGACATTATCTTGTGTTGAAGAGCATCCTTTTAAATTTTAAATCATTGTAAATTGGATTACAGACATGAGGTGTGTTATAACTTGTAAGATTTATTTACAAAGCATTTTCTGTGATGTTGAGATTACAGCTGTTTGCTTTTTACTTTGTTCTGTTCCTAAGTGTTAGAATTTGGGACAGAAGATGTCCAAACTAAGAATCTTTATCGTGGCAGATTGTCATGTCCTACTATGATTTCAGAACTTGTGTTTTTGGATTTGATTGAAGCCTGCATGTCATGCATTCCCTTATCACATTTGTTCTCTAGAGGGTGCTCTCACCCTCTCATTGTGGAAGCCATCACTGTTTTTACATATAAAATATTAGTTTAGATGTAATTATTTATTCCTCTCATATACAGTTGGAAGTTTACATACACCTTAGCCAAATACATTTAAGCTCTGTCTTTCACAATTCCTGACCTTTAATCCTAGTAAAAAGACATCCTTGTCTTGGGGCAGATAGGATCACCACTTTATTTTAAGAATGTAAAATGTCAGAATAACAGTAGAGAGAATGATTTATTTAAGCTTTTAGAATTTTGGCCCATTCCTCCTGACAGAGCTGGTGTAACTGAGTCAGGTTTGTAGGCCTCCTTGCTCGCACACGCTTTTTCAGTTCTGCCCAAAAATGTTCTATTCGATTGAGGTCAGGGCTTTGTGATGGCTACTCCAATACCTTGACTTTGTTGTCTTTAAGCCATTTTTCCACAACTTTGGAAGTATGCTTGGGGTCATTGTCCATTTGGAAGACCCATTTGTGACCAAGCTTTAACTTCCTGACTGATGTCTTGAGATGTTGCTTCAATATATCCACATAATTTTCCTCCCTCATAATGCCATCTATTTTGTGAAGTGCACCAGTCCCTCCTGCAGCAAAGCACCCCCACAACATGATGCTGCCACCCCCGTGCTTCACGGTTGATGGTGTTCTTCAGCTTGCAACCCTCCACCTTTTTTTCCTCCAAACATAACAATGGTAATTATGGCCAAACAGTTATATTTTTGTTTCATCAGACCAGAGGACATTTCTCCAAAAAGTATGATCTTTGTCCCCATGTGCAGTTGCAAACCGTAGTCTGCCTTTTCTGTGGTGGTTTTGGAGCAGTGGCTTCCTTGCTGAGCGGCCTTTCAGGTTATATTGATATAGGACTCGTTTTACTGTGGATATAGATACTTTTGTGCCTGATTCCTCCAGCATCTTCACAAGGTCCTTTGCTGTTTTTCTGGGATTGATTTCCACTTTTCGCACAAAAGTACTTTCATCTCTAGGAGACAGAACGTGTCTCCTTCCTGAGCGGTATGACGGCTGCGTGGTCCCATGGTGTTTGTAGAGATGAACGTGGTACCTTCAGGCATTTGGAAATTGCTGCCAAGGGTGAACCAGACTTGTGGAGGTCTACAAATTTTTTCCTGAGTTTTTGACTGAAATTTCTTTTGATTTTCCCATGATGTCAAGCAAAGACGCACTGAGTTTGAAGGTAGGCATTGAAATACATCCACAGGTACACCTCCAATTGACTCAAATTATGTAAATTAGCCTATCAGAAGCTTCTAAAGCCATGACATTTTCTGGAAGTTTCCAAGCTGTTTAAAGGCACATTTAACGTAGTGTATAAATTTAAGACTCACTGGAATTGTGATACAGTGAAATAATCCGTAAACAATTGTTGGAAAAATTGCATAAAGTAGATGTCCTAACTGACTTGCCAAAACTATAGTTTGGCCAGCAGCATACCACCCTGCATACCACTGCTGGCTTGCTTCTGAAGCTAAGCAGGGTTGGTCCTGCTCGGTCCCTGGATGGGAGACCAGATGCTGCTGGTGTTGGAGGGCCAGTAGGAGGCACTCTTTCCTCTGGTCTAAAAAAAAGTATTCCAATGTGCCGTCTTTTGGATGGGATGTTAAACGGGTGTCCTGACTCTCTGAGGTCATGAAAGATCCCATGGCACTTATTGTGAGAGTAGGGGTGTTAACCCCTGTGTCCTAGCTAAATTCCCAATCTGGCCCTCAAACCATCATGATTTGATTTGATTGTCACCTAATAATCCCCAGTTTACAATTGGCTCATTCATCTCCCCTGTAACCATTCCCCAGGTCGTTGCTGCAAATGAGAATGTGTTCTCAGTCAACTTACCTGGTAAAATAACAGGTTAAAATAAAAAATAGTTTGTTAACAAGAAATTTGTGGAGTGGTTGAAAAATGATTTTTAATGACACCAACCTAAGTGTGTGTAAACTTCTGACTTCAACTGTATGATGGTTTAGATTTTAGTGATTTAAGACTTTATCTGATCAAATGTATTATCAGATTTAACACTTCTTATTGGCTGTCTTCTCCATGACTGACTCCAGTATATTGCATTTTTGTTGTTGTAAGGACTAGCTTATAGTGGTTGCTTTTTTGCAAATTTCTGTTTCATGAGTATAATAAATAGTTTGAGCTATATTCTGTCTAGTAATGGTTGTACGAAACACACTGACTTGTAGATGTTTTGTTCTTTTGTATGGGTTTGGTATTAGAACTGTGCTACATGATGCCATCGTTAAGGTAATTAATTTTTCTTTAAACATACTTTTTGAAGGAACATTTTACCAGGCCAGTGATCCTGAATGTCAATTTGTTTCTATTAAGTATCAATGTTCTAGGTCTCTGAAAAAAGATTGTCTTTAAGGAGTCACTTGATTTCTGAGTATTCTAACCTATATTTGGGTTGGGTCTCACATTAGCCCCACACTGCTTTGTCCTTCCCTTCTCTTTGCTGGAGGGTCTCAATGCAGTACTGCCATTGATTGTGAGTGGAGGGCTGTGCTGTATCACACAATTGGCAATCGATTCGGGGGAAAGGGGCTGCGGGCGATGGACAACTACAGACAATAGGATTGTATTGCTATAACCTCAGAGCTAGAAATTAATTCAAATGAATGTCTACATAACTGGTGTCAAACATCCCGAAAGCACTTGTGTCGCTCTGTACCTACCAACTGTCAAGGTCTAGTAATATGGTAATTGAATGTGATCATTAATTGCAAACAATCATGTTTCTTGGTATGTGGTTGCTTAACATGCTATTGTAATTCAATGGGGTTCTCAACGCTTTCCTTAATTTTCGTTGTCATGGTGTCTTTTGCAGTGAAACAATAGGGACAGGCAGGTCAATAGTAAGCTGGACATTAATAACCAGTCAATCTTCTAAACACTGGAATCCAAACAGTTGAATTGTATACATAACTTAAGGGCAACTTTATTTGAGAAAATGCACAAACAACATTTTGGTTTCAGTCTAAACTTCCTTGACATGAACATAACAATAATTAATTCTTGAATATTGTTATTGAGTAAACTAAGCTTGTTGCACAAATAAGTATTATTTTATTTTATGAACATTGCCCATACCATGTCATTTGAATAGAGTAGCTGACCAATGTTTAATTTTATTGGGCGTGATAAAAATAGAAAAAGAGCACGTGTTTTGTCTATGAAGTAGTTTTCACATGAGATTTGAAAAATCGCTTTAGGCTAGTGGATGGGCGCAAAGGATTTATTGATGTTTCATGCATGCTCCACCGCAATTGGAAAATTGTTACATCAGATGCAGGGTGCAAGCAGAATCCTGGTACAAAACATCAATGAGCATCTCAACCTGTGTCATTCTTATGGGTCCTCTGACAGAGTATGTGCTAGCACTCACTGCTTATGTGGTTTAGGATATCAGTAGTTATGATTAAGATCAAGTTAAGTTGACTATTTATGCTTCTTGATTTAGACAGATAAGGATTCTTGAATTACTGGCACGTCTAAAACATTTCACACCATGTTTTAGGTAAGTCTGACTGTGATTTGAGATTGATGGTATTTGCTGATATACTATGTTTGTGTTGACTTAAAGTATTTCAAGAATAACTTAACAGATGTTTGTAGTTTTGTAACCGCTTCATTTAGGAAGAAAATAGTTGTAGTTGATGATGTGGTTAATGGCCTGTTTTAAGTTAGCATAACTATTATACCCTTATGAAAGTGCTCAGTTAAATTAGCTCACAGAAAATGTATTCAGCATGTAGTAATGTCCTAACTTTGCTATAATTCTGTTATTTTTCCAAATAGTTGAGCTATGGTCCAGAAAATATATTTGAATCATCAGAAAGTATCAAGGAAATAACACAGGAAGAGGAACAGTTGCAGACGGCACAGCAGGGAAAAGATTGTCCCTGCACCCAGGGACTACCACACAAAAGCAGTGGAGGAGGACTTGGGTTTGGGGAAGCAGCAGGTGATGGAGAAGTACTTCACTCCCGTGCAGCATAAGCAGGGGACCAGGAGCCACAGGCACAGCAGACCCCACCTCCATGACCATCACGAGAGGGACCACAAGCATTCCAAGATTGCTGACCAAAAAACTGATCACCACAAACACCATCTCCGCCATCACCACAACCATGATTATCATCACCATCCTCATCACCAGCACGAGCTAGATTGGTCAAAGGATCACAATTGTCATGGGTATGTTTGATTAAATTAGTTTATTAGTTCACCAATTTCTGAAATCTTGGATGGAATTTCTTGTTTTTATATTCAACATTTTGGAAATTGTACATATTTTGAGAAATATTCAGATGTGACAAAATGATCTTGGCCTAGTTAATTTAACCAGCCCTGCGTTATTGTAAAACGTGTAACTCACAGGAGGTTGGTGGCACCTTAATTGGGGAGGACAGAATTGTTGTAATGGCTGGAGCGGGAATTAGTGAAAAGGTGTACAATACATCAAACACATGGTTTCCATGTTCCATGCATTATTATGAGCTGTCCTCCCCTCAGCAGCCTCCACTGGTGTAACTGAGCCCTAAGAGTATGGTCTCTGAACACTGCTGTCATCCTGTTCTCCTCTTGCAGTAGCAACCATTCAACATCAGAGGGCAACATTGTCTGCCACCATGGCCACAACAATCACCCTCACCACCACAATGAGAAATCACACCACTCTCCCCCTGGCCATCCTCATCACCAACACCAACCGCATCACCATGCTACAGATGTGACCTCCCACCCTCAGGTTGCAGCAACTTCCTCCAGCTCCACCTCTGGTTCCTCATCATCATCCTTCTCATCTTCCTTCTCTTCCTTAACATCATCCTCTTCCTCCTCGTCATCCTCTGGCTCTTCATCCTCCTGGTCCTCTCAGACCACTATAAATGAGTCTGTGAAGGATTACAAACATCCACTGCAGAACCCCAAGTACTCACAGTCCTGCACTGAAATCTCTGAGGAGAGGAAGGCCTATGATGAAGAGGAAGATGAGACATCTCCTTTGATAGATGACGAAGGCTATCTCGACAAGTCCCCAAGCCAGGAAAGGAGCCTGAAAGGAAAAAAGAAAAAGAAAGCTGTGTCCTCTCATCTGACCCCTGCCAAGATCACCCTGAAGAAGCAGGAGAGTGCTAAATTGGTAGGAATGGCTGGCAAAGTCCGCAAGGCAAAGTCAATGGAGGCGCTGTCCCATTGTGAGGACAGGGATGGAGATGCAGATACCATTGTAGATCAGGAGGAGTTGTGGAAAAGCAAGGAGGTAGCCAATAAGAACTTAGTGAAGGACAAGCTAAAGTTCTCTGCCTTTCTGAACGAGATCACCAGGCAGGTGCTCAGCCCATACAGACTCACCTCTCTTGGAGTCACAGCTGCTCCCACGCCTAGCAGCCCAGGACAAGCCTCCCTGAGGTTCCCCAAGGTGGAACGCACAGGGGAGCAGCGTCAAAGACAGAAGAGTAGTTGGCCTGGCAGTGCAAGCTCTATGACAGTTAGTGTTCACTCCCATATCAGTAGGCATTCCCATTCCAGGAAGCACTCTCATTCCATCAAGCACTCTCGCTCCCATCTCGGCGCAAACCAGCATCACCAACACCATTGCCACCATCCGCCTGCAAGAGACATACACCACAGTCCTACCAGCCACACCGATGACAGCAGTAGCCCAGGAAATAGCCCCTCATCAAGACATCACTCCCGTTCTTCAACACCACACCATCATAACCAGCATCTCTCCCATTCTCAATCTCACCACCATCACAGAGGTCTTCAAAGTCCATCTCATCACCATGGAGACCACCAAAGCCCAAAGCATCACCATGGAGACCACCACAGCCCCACTCATTCCCATCACCATGGACACCACCACAGACAAATTCATTCCCATGGAGACCACCACAGCCCAAGCCACTCCCGTGATCATGGGGACCTTCACAGCCCCAGTCATCCCCATCTCCATGGAGGCCAACACAGCCCAACTCATCCCCATGGAGACCTCCACAACCCCAGTCATCCCCATCACCATGGGGACCTCCACAGCCCCAGTCATCCCCATCACCATGGGGACCTCCACAGATCCAGTCATCACCATCCCCATGGAGATTACCACAGCCAAACTCATCCCCATCACCATGGAGACCACCACAAACCAATTCATTCCCATCATCATGGAGACCACCACAGCCCAAGTCATCACCATGGAGGCCCTCACAGCCCAACCAATCACCATGGAGACCACCACAGCCCAACTAATCCCAATCACCAAGGATACCACCACAGCCCAAATCATCACCATGGAGACTACCACAACCCAACTCATCCCCATCACCATGGAGACCACAGCAGCCCAACTCATCACCATGGAGACCACAACAGCCCAACTCATCCCCACCACCATGGAGACCACCACAGCCCAACTCAATCCTATCACCATGGAAACCAACACAGACAAATTCATCCCCATGGAGTCCACCACAGCCCAACTCACCCCTATCACCATGGAGACCATCATAGCCCAACTCACCCCCATCACCATGGAGATCATCACAGCCCTAGTCATCACCATGGAGACCACCACAGCCCAACTCATCCCCGTCACCATGGAGACCACCATGGCCCAACTCATCCCCGTCACCATGGAGACCACCACGGCCACACTCATTCCCATCACCACGGAGACCACCACAGCCCCACTCATTCCCATCACCATGGAGTCCACCACAGCCCAACCCATCACCATCACCATGGAGACCACCACAGCCCAACTCATCACCATTCCCATGGAGACCACCACAGCCAAACTCATCCCCAACACCATGGAGACCACCACAACCCAACTCATCATCATGGAGAATATCACAGCCCAACACTTTCCCATCACCATGGAGACCATCACAGCCCAAGTCATTCCGATCACCATGAAGGTCACCACAGCCCAATTCATCACCATCACCATGGAGACCACCACAGCCCAACCCATCACCATCACCATGGAGACCACCACAGCCCAACCCATCACCATTCCCATGGAGACCACCACAGCCAAACCCATCCCCAACATCATGGAGACCACCAAAACCCAACTCACCCCCATCAGCATGGAGAATATCATAGCCCAACACTTTCCCATCACCATGGAGAACATCACAGCCCAAGTCATTCCGATCACCATGGAGACCACCACAGCCCAACCCATCACCATTCCCATGGAGACCACCACAGCCAAACTCATCCCCAACACCATGGAGACCACCAAAACCCAACTCACCACCATCACCATGGAGACCACCACAGCCCAACCCATCACCATTCCCATGGAGACCACCACAGCCAAACTCATCCCCAACACCATGGAGACCACCAAAACCCAACTCACCACCATCACCATGGAGACCACAACAGCCCAACTCATCACCATGGACACCACCACAGCCCAACTCATCACCATAGACACCACCACAGCCCAACTCATCACCATGGACACCACCACAATCCTCTCCACCCAGATTCACACCATCACCGCGGCTCCCATCCAGAATCTCTCCATCACCACAGATCCCACCCAGATTCACACCATCACCGCGGCTCCCATCCAGAATCTCTCCATCACCACGGCTCCCATCCAGAATCTCTCCATCACCACAGATCCCATCCAGAATCTCTCCATCACCACGGCTCCCATCCAGAATCTCTCCATCACCACGGCTCCCATCCAGAATCTCTCCATCACCACAGATCCCATCCAGATTCACACCATCACCGCGGCTCCCATCCAGAATCTCTCCATCACCGCGGCTCCCATCCAGAATCTCTCCATCACCAGGGCTCCCATCCAGAATCTCTCCATCACCATGGCTCCCATCCAGAATCTCACGACCCCCAAGGCTCCCATCCAGAATCTCTCCATCACCGCGGCTCCCATCCAGAATCTCTCCATCACCGTGACTCCCATCCAGAATCTCTCCATCACCATGGCTCCCATCCAAAATCTCTCCATCACCATGGCTCCCATCCAGAATCTCACGACCCCCAAGGCTCCCATCCAGAATCTCTCCATCACCGAGACTCTAATCCAGAATCTCATGATCCCCATGGCTCCCATCCAGAATCTCATGATCCCCATGGCTCCCATCCAGAATCACACAATCCCCATGGCTCCCATCCAGAATCTCACGATCCCCATGACTCCCATACAGAATCTCACAATCCCCATGACTCCCATACAGAATCTCACAATCCCCATGGCTCCCATACAGAATCTCACAATCCCCATGGCTCCCATACAGAATCTCATGATCCCCATGGCTCCCATATAGAATCTCACAATCCCCATGGCTCCCATACAGAATCTTTCCAACACCATGGCTCGCATACAGAATCTTTCCATCACCACCATAGTTCCCACCAAGATTCGCACCACCACCTCTCTCATTCAGAATCTCAACATTCACACTCCCATTCTGAACCCCATCACATTTCTACCAACCCAGAATCTCATCATCACCACCATCCTTCCAATTCTGAATCTCACCAACATCCCTCACCTGCAGACACACAGCACCACCATCAGCACCATGACGGTCACCACAGCCCATCAAGCCATTCTAAGGAGCACTTTCCTGTCAGTGCATCGGCTACAGAGCTGGAGTCATTGTCCCATTCCAGCAAGTCTGGTTATTCCAGGAATACCAGCAGCCCCACGAGTCAGGACGAGCGGCAGACGGGCTACAGTGGCTCAACTACCTCTCTACATAAAGTATGACATTGCTCCGGGGGTTGGGTTTATCACTATCGCTAGTTATGTTAAGCATTATCTACAGTATACTGTATATTTATTGACCATTTTGTACCGCTGAACATGTTTTACATTCTTAATTAAGCAATTATGTAAGAATGTTCCACTCATTTGTTTTCCATCGATTGTGGAATTAAACATGCAGGCTCCTTCCTAACTACGTAATCATGGATGACACATGGAAAAAGTGATCACATGCAAACTCATGCACATCAAATTATCACACAATGTGTCCCTATTGGTTATCAATGTCTATTAACTAGAAGCTGCAGAATCAATCAATTCTACTTCTGAAATGCATGTTGTGGATGACTGTAAACACTTTTTTGTTTTGTCCTTCCCATACAGGAAGCATCTGAGGTTAATCGAATAATGTGAGTTTGATTTGTTTAATTTGATCTCCGTCTTATTGTTTATTGGGGGAATCATTTTAATTGATAAAATAAAGTTTTTTTTTAAACTTCAATTCTTGAAGATACACATTATTATCTAACTCAGCACTAAACCCCTCCCCCTCCTCTCTCCTACTTCATTCAGGAAGCTTCAGGAGCAAAATGTGGATCTGCACCACAGTTTGTGCCAGACTGCCGTGCCAATGGAGTGCATGGGCACAGAGTTTAAGAGCAGTCACCAGCTCCTCGAGTCAGAACTACAGAACACTTGTGTCGAGCTGAGCAACCTCCTGGACAAATTCAAAAGGTCATGGGTGTGATGAGACGTTGGGACGGGTACCTCTGGCATTATGAGTGGGTTCAGAGAGGACTGGCAGTTCCAATCTATTTGATTTGCCTTTTACAGGGACTCGTTCAAAAGTTTAGAAAAATTCAAATCAGCATTCATTTTGAGTTAATATGCATGACATTGTCAAGCTTAGATAATGCTATTATTGTACCTCTTACAGTCCTTATGTATCTCTCTCCCATTTCAGACTTACAGATAACAACTCCTACACTCAACAGACCAACAATCTCCTGGAGCAGAAGCTTCATTCAGTGGTGAGGCACCAGAAGAGCAAAAGCTCATTTTGCATACAAGTATACATTAGATAAGTCAATAGAAGGGATTTTGATCACATATCTGGAAAATTGTATCACCATTTTCATCATGTTTCGTGTTTGTTCTGTCTTATGTGTGTGGTCTGTCAGGCTCAGAGTATGGACGGGGAGCATGAGCATTTGAACCAGCGGATCACATCCCTGACAGATCAGCTGTCCTCAGCCAAGAACACCATCCACAGCATGGAGACTATTAACGTGAGAACTCCTGATGAACAGATCTAGCCGAGACAAAAAGACAACCTAAAACGTGCGCAAAACCAGACCAGAGTGGCCAAGTACAGAAAAATACCACTAGTACAGGCCCTGAAACAAATTCGCCTGACCTCTATGATCGCCTGACCCTCAAGCCCCAACCTAGAAATGCATTGCAATAAGAATCAGCTATAGTGCATAGTATGCACTTACACAATGTAGCAAATTGTAACTATGTTCCTCTTTGTATAGTATAAAATGTCTCCTACCTTTCACCATCCAAATCTCCCTTTAGTTTGACCTTCTGTTTATTCATCATGCCCATTTTAGTTGAGAGTAAAACCACCAATAGAAACCATTGTTTTTGCTTCGAGCTGCATGTAGTTAATAAATGTTGTTTTACATAACCCATTGTTTCTATAAACAAACATTGTTAAGAAGCTATGAGTTGTCTTTTAGTTTAGATTTTTTTTCTTGATGTATAATTGTGCGTTGTTCTTTGTCAACAACATGCCTGTATTCTGTTCTGTGTTTTTAACTTTTGACCATGATTGACGAATCGATTGATTACTCCTTCACCCCTTAGGTAACATCATTGCTGCAGGAAGCCTTCAGCCAACATTTCCACCGAGATGATTCTGTCAATCAATTAAATCTCCCTGCTGCGCCACCACCGGTCCAGTTCATGGATAGTCATCATTATGGAAAGGTCACCGCCACAGGGGAGGACCTATCGCTGGGAACATTGCCAGAAGAGGAGGAATCTGATTGGTCAGAAATGGGGGATGAGGCTCCAAAATGTGTTCTGAGGTCAGGGGGAGATCATCATGGTGGTACAGCGTTTCAACCGTGGAGACAAGAGCGTATTAGCGGGGCAGGGCAGGGAGAAGGAGAGACAGAGAGTGAGTCAGGGAGTGAGGAGATTGTCAGACAAAACCCTCCCCGCTCACAGCAGGTCCCCCATCTCCATGTTACCATTCGCTCTGAGACCTTACCAGCCCCCATAGATGGTGTCACCCTCACCACCATTTTCAGGAGCTCAGCTGATGGCCCAACAGAGGATGTGTACAGGGCCACTGCAAGCCGCAAACTAGGCTCTCCCATCCGCATCCTGTCAGCCAGTCTGGATGAGATCCCCTCCTGTAGGGGGAAGAATCAAAGACAGGAGGAGCAGCATGGCCAGCTGAAGGGCACAGAGGCCATGATGGACCTCCACCAACCAGAGGATGGTACCATGGATGACTCAGAAGATGAGATCATCCGTAACTGGAGGACAAGGAGCGGGGACATGGGTGAAGATGGCGGTGTGGATACCACGGAGGCAGATCCTGGCAGCAGTCTGGAAAACTTGCAGTCGGCCCAAAATATGCTCAACCACTTCATCTGCCAGCTGCAGCCCAGTGAGGGGGAGGACATGGGATACCGGACAAAGTGCTGAATGGGGAAAGAACACAGCTGTGACACCTGATCTCTTCACAGAGACACAGATGTTGACTGGGTTGGTGCATAGTTGTTTAAGTAATTAAACTTAAGAGTGATTTTTGTTACATTTGATATTCATAATTCATCTATGAGTATGTTGTATTTTAAACAGAAAGCAACAGAATTGGTCTTTATAATAATTTAATAATAATAATTTAAATTATAATTCAATTATTTAAATCTGATTTGAAAGTTTCCAGGCCTAAATATTATTCAAAATTTAAAAAACAGCCAGCAACAAGTAAGTAAGAAACTAAAATATTATTTTTGTTCTGCACCTGAAGCTATTAAGGCAAGCGGCCCAAGTTGGAGATCGAGGATCCCCCGTTCCACATTTTGATATTTATGATATATTTCTCTATTCATAGTCAAAAACATGTCCTGGTGTGTTGTTGTTATGCTATGCAGGGAATGGCTTTGATGTCCTCCAGAGGTAACATCAAACAAAAATCACGTCACTTTGATATCTCCTGTTCTCTGGTGCAATCTCTCCGGGGATCACTGTCCAGGCCTCCCTCCCGTCTCATCATAGCAGAGCACCGAGAACTTCACAGTCCAGCGCTTTCCCATCACCATGGAGACCACGGCCAAATCTCGCCCATTCCACTGATTTATAGAAAATAGATCCTTTCAGAACCTCTTGTGCATAATTCATTATAGTGGTTGGTGTGTGTCTTTCTCTCGGTGCGTGCATGTTAGATAAGACAACAAGTGTTTCACAGAATATAGGTCCTTAGGTAAGATTTAAGACATGTACATAGATATACTTTGTTTGTCCTCATAAATTAATTCCTCTGCAGATAGACTTAATGCAAGGTCTATTTTGGACAATGTATACCATCAAATATTTACTACAAATAGTATCCGTTGGACATCACGGTAGATTGGAAACAAGCTTTCTTAAGTTTTAGTTAATGGTGATAAAATGAAAACAGAATTTGGGGATGGATCGTGTGGTCTGGTGTGAATGGTTCCAACTGCTAAAATGTATAAAGATTTCCTCCCTAAAGTAATAGTTAAGAATCCTTGGGGAAAACAAAGAAACATATTTATTCTTCTTGCATGCAAACTATGTTTTATCTTATAATATTGATGTTTATGTCTCCATGTTGATATGATGGACAAAGCAACATGACATAATGTAAAACAGAATCACCATTATCATTGTGTTCACCAGAGGCATGCAATAGTCCAGTGAGATACACTACCTTTCAAAAGTTAGGGGTCACTTAGAAATGTCTTTGTTTTTGAAAGAAATACACATTTGTTGTCCATTAAAATAACCAAATTGATCAGAGATACAGTTTAGACATTGTTAATGACTATTGTAGCTGGAAACGGCAGATTAAAAAATGTATATGGAATGTCTACATAGGCGTACAGAAGCCCATTATCAGCAACTTCACACCTGTGTTCCAATGGCACGTTGTGTTAGCTAATCCAAGTTTATAATTTTAAAAGGCTCATTGATCATTAGAAAACCCTTTTGCAAGTATCTTAGCACAGCTGAAAACTGTTGTGTTGATTAAAGAAGTGATACAACTGTCCCTTCTTTAGACTAGTTGAGTATCTGGAGCATCAGCATTTGTGGGTTCGGTTACAGGCTCAAAATATCCAGAAACAAATAACTTTCTTCTGAAACTTATCAGTCTATTCTTGTTCTGTGAAATGAAGGCTATTCCATGTGAGAAATTGCCAAGAAACTGAAGATCTCATACAGTGCTGTGTACTACTCCCTTCACAGAACAGTGCAAACTGGCTAACCAGAATAGAAAGACGAGTGGGAGGCCCGGATGCACAACTGAGCAAGAGGACAAGTACACTAGAGTGCCTAGTTTGAGAAACAGACACCTCACAAGTCCTCAATTGACAGCTTCATTAAATAGTATCTGCAAAACACCAGTCTCAACGTCAACATTGAAGAGGCGATTCCATAGATGCTGGCCTTCTATTCTTGCATGGAATAGCCTTCATTTCTCAGAACAAAAATAGATCAATTGTTTCTAGCCATTTTGAGCATGTAATCGAACCCACAAATGCTGATGCTCCAGATACTCAACTAGTCTAAAGAAGGCCAGTTTTAGTGCTTCTTTAATCAGAACAACAGTTTTCAGCTGTGCTAACATAATTGCAAAAGGGTTTTCTAATTATCAATTAGCCTTTTAAAATGATACACTTGGATCAGCCAACAGAACGTGTCATTGGAACACAGGAGTGATGGTTGTTGATAATGGGCCTATGTAGATATTTCATAAAAATTCTGCCGTTTCCAGCTACAACAGTCATTTACAACATTAACAATGTCTACACTGTATTTCTAATCAATTTTATGTTATTTTAATGGACAAAAATGAGTGTTTCTTCCAAAAACAAGGACATTTCTAAGTGACCCCAAACTTTTGAACGGTGGTGTATGTATGATACAGTATAAGCAATGTTATTATGCCACATGACATTTCTGTTTTGTCCTGTATGGGATTTCCCACTGGTGACCATAGTAAAGATATTTGGATGGATTGGAAGAAGCATATAGGCAAAGTTGAAAAAATACTATAAGCAACATTTATTTATCTTCAACCTAGCATATAGAGACATGTTGGGAACATATATCTCTATTTTCAACCAAAATCATAGTCACTATGTCACATGTCAAAATTTGAGGAAAGCACAGTGTGTTGTGATGTCTATGCTGCCATGTTCTCTGCTGCCTCGCCCTCCAATCCATACCTCTGTCCTTCATGGTGTATTTCAGGACCAGTGATAGATAGATTTCCACTATTTACAGTATATGTTACATATTTATTATTTAGAAGTGGTGGTTGCTATCACCATATTTCACCTTGTTCTAATTCCCTAGGTTGATCTTAATTTAAACTAACCATGTGTGATATGGTTTAGCACTGTAGAGCTGCTACTGTCTGTATTTTTATCGTTGTGTTGTGTCCTATAAATTTGTCTGACTGTTCTCAATAAATATAGTCATCTATAATTTACAAATGTATTAACATCAAATAATTCCATTAAACATCTAGCATAATTGATTCAGTTGAATATGTTAGAAGGTGACAGTTAGATTGAGTCAGTCAGTCAGTTATCACCAAGGGGAGCCACTCTTTGATTTATGTTTTCTTTGCATACAGCAGCTTTACTGAGATATGAGTAATATATGAGTAAATGTATTTTCTACCCATTTCTCAGGCCATTTTAGTGGCCTGTTAACTTAGGGGCACTCTCTGCGGTGGTTGGCAATGAAGCGGATGTTTCCAGGGTATTTTCAACCTAACTTCCGTTTCCCCTGAAAAACGGATGTTGGGAACCCACTCAAGCATATTTTTTCACCTGCTATCTTAACTTAGGGGTTGGCTTGTCCCACGGTCTTATTAACACTGATGTACTTTCATAAGGTCATGTCAGTCCACCTTCTTTATGGTCGTTACTAGTTACCACAGCCACAAAGTGAAAATTGTCTATATCGTAAAAATTCATGAAAACAAACATTTGCTTTTTTGGTATTAATATAAGGTTAGGTTTTAAATCAAAATTGTAGAAATAGGCAGGTTTTAGCCATTATTGTGGCTGTGATAACTAGTGGCAACCCATTGAGTGTGTCACATGTATATTCGTTCTGAATTGTCAAGAGCAAGCCACATCATGGCAGTTTAAAATGGCTGTTACTGTCACAAACCCACCCAGTAAACAGAGAAGTCCATGTCCTCTATCTATCTTAGGTTTTTAGGCTGGAAATGGTTTTCCATGTTAGTTTAAACTCACCCTGCTGAGGCTGTTACAGGAGCTTTAGACAGGATTATCCTCACTTTCCCCATCTCTCTCTGTCTCTCTCACTCTCTCTTTCTTTCCCCCTCTCAATTCCATTAAGGAATAGTAACTTGGTATAGTATATCCTTGGTGAGTTTCTTACCAATATGCTTGTAGATCATTTTCACTAGTGCTTTTACCTGCATCCTTTTCAGACTTTACACTATATTCCTGATAACCAGATGTGTTAGTAAAAAAATATTGATTTGGGATCTTGAGATATACAGTGTGGAGAACAAGTATTTGATACACTGCCGATTTTGCAGGTTTTCCTACTTGCAAAGCATGTAGAGGTCTGTCATTTTTATCATAGGTACACATCAACTGTGAGAGACAGAATCTAAAACAAAAATCCAGAAAATCACATTGTATGATTTGTAAGTAATTCATTTGCATTTTATTGCATGACATAAGTATTTGATCACCTACCAACCCGTAAGAATTCTGGCTCTCACAGACCTGTTAGTTTTTCTTTAAGAAGCCCCACTGTTCCCCACTCATTACCTGTATCAACTGCACCTGTTTGAACTTGTTACCTGTATAAAAGACACCTGTCCACACACTCAATCAAACAGACTCCAACTTCTCCACAATGGCCAAGACTAGAGAGCTGTGTAAGGACATCAGAGATAAAATTGTAGACCTGCACAAGGCTGGGATGGGCTACAGGACAATAGGCAAGCAGCTTGGTGAGAAGGCAACCACTGTTGGCGCAATTATTAGAAAATGGAAGAAGTTCAAGATGACGGTCAATCACCTTTGGTCTGGGGTTCCATGCAAGATCTCACCTTGTGGGGCATCAATGATCATGAGGAAGGTGAGGGATCAGCCCAGAACTACACGGCAGGACCTGGTCAATGACCTGAAGAGAGCTGGGACCACAGTCTCAAAGAAAACCATTAGTAACACACTATGCCGTCATGGATTAAAATCCTGCAGCGCACACAAGGTCCCCCTGCTCAAGCCAGCACATGTCCAGGCCCATCTGAAGTTTGCCAATGACCATCTTGATGATCCAGAGGAGGAATGGGAGAAGGTCATGTGGTCTGATGAGACAAATAGAGCTTTTTGGTCTAAACTCCACTCGCCGTGTTTGGAGGAAGAAGAAGGATGAGTACAACCCCAAGAACACCATCACAACCGTGAAGCATGGAGGTGGAAACATCGTTCTTTGGGGATGCTTTTCTGCAAAGGGGATAGGACGACTGCACCGTATTGAGGGGAGGATGGATGGGGCCATGTATCGTGAGATCTTGGCCAACAACCTCCTTCCCTCAGTAAGAGCATTGAAGATGGGTTGTGGCTGGGTCTTCCAGCATGACAATGACCCAAAACACGCAGCCAGGGCAACTAAGGAGTGGCTCCGTAAGAAGCATCTCAAGGTCCTGGAGTGGCCTCGCCAGTCTCCAGACCTGAACCCAATAGAAAATCTTTGGAGTGAGCTGAAAGTCCGTATTGCCCAGCGACAGCCCCGAAACCTGAAGGATCTGGAGAAGGTCTGTATGGAGGAGTGGGCCAAAATCCCTGTTGCAGTGTGTGCAAACCTGGTCAAGAACTACAGGAAAAGTATGGTCTCTGTAAATGCAAACAAATGTTTCTGTACCAAATATTAAGTTCTGCTTTTCTGATGTATCAAATACTTATGTCACGCAATAAAATGCAAATTAATTACTTAAAAATCATACAATGTGATTTTATGGATTTTTGTTTTAGATTCTGTTTCTCACAGTTGAAGTGTACCTATGATAAAAATGACAGACCTCTACATGCATTGTAAGTAGGAAACACTGCTGATATTGCAGGTTATCAAATACTTGTTCTCCCCACTGTATATTTGACTATCAATCTGATCAAAATTATCAATCACCAATAAATGTTGACTACAGTGCTTGAGAGCAAGGCCATACACATAGTTAAAAAACATATATAATAATTATTAGCTTCATGCTAACATTTCAGAGAGGTTACAGGTTATAGTGGCAAATGTATCAGTGGCCATGCTTATACAGTATCGTTCACCCTGTCATCTTCAATTTGGTTAGTCAGAGCTCATCTATGTCCCCACCCCTGATTCAAGGGAGGCTAGCTTTGCTGACCAGACAATGGCCTGGATTCCAATTGGAAAGGCCTGTTTAATAGGACAGGTGAGGGATTAGTGCTAAGACTCTCCCGATGTCCAACATTGTCCAAATCCATTGTGTCTCACCTACCTAAGCATGGGCACACAAATGCTAGAACAGGACTGAAGGGTCACCTGGACTTTCGTTACTAACGTTTTGGGGGAATCAAGTGGGTGAACTTTGACACACCACCACTAACGAATCCAGGAGATACTAATTAAGATACAACGTTACAGTAATTTGTGGCTTTTATTTCTCCCCACAGATTTTGTTCACTAAACCATTTTGGTCTGATTATTCCTTATTTTCTTTTGGATTACAAACCCATCTTTCTCCTACAAGAATCCTCTAACCATCTCTCCTTTGGAAAAACAATCATCGAATCAACTTCAATTAAAACGGAATTCTACCTGTTGCACTTCAAGTTTTTCCAGACTTACTCCTCTTCACCTTTGACCTTACCCACCCTTTCCATGACGCCTCTCAGATCATTCCAGTAGTCAGTCGCTGTACTCTCCTCCTTCCCCACAGATCCCACTCATCATCCCTTCATCACCACATTCCTAATTTATTTCTCCCAGTAACCCTCGGAGCCTCCGTGGGCTCCCACCACCTCCATGGTGCTGATGAAGATGAAGTTCCCTTTTGAGAAGAGGGTGAAGCTGGCCCAGGGGCTGTGGCTGCTCTCCTGGATGGCCACACTCGCTGGAGCGTTCACCTTCACCCTGGGCTGCTTCCTCAAGACCGAACTCCGCAGGAGGGCAGAGGTAGGCTACTGCAATGCTCTACAGCTTTACACTACGCTCTTAAATGTTTCACTATCTAGAAACGAAATGGGTTATTCGGCTGTCCTCATAGAAACCCCTTTGAAAACCATTTTTGGTTCCAGGTAGAAGCCTATTGGGTTTGATGTAGAAGCCTTTCCCCAGAGGGTTCCACATGAAACCCAAAATAATTCTACCTGGAACCAAAAAGGGTTTTCCTTTGGGGACAGTCAAATAACCCTTTTGGAACCCTTTTTTCTAAGTGCGTACAACGCCACTAGGGTTCTTCCAATACAATGCATATGACTTATCCAGAAGCTTAACTTTCTCAGGGTGTATTCAGTGAAGTTCTACAGTATGCCTGAATCAAAGAGTGATACTTGTAAACTTCTGGTCATAAACTGCACGAAAAGCATGAGGGTGAATAGGGGGAGTAAATCAATACACCTTATTTTAGTGCATTGTAGCTTAAATTAAGAGTACATTTTTTGAGTGTTTCTAGATGACAATGAAATGCATTGGAGTGTTGAAGATAACATCTCATGTAGAATTCAGGAGCGTTTGAGAATGCTCTCGTGAGTGGGATTGGGATGAGGTATCTATAGATCTGTTGGATAGGTGGTTAGATGTGAACGTTATGAACAAGGGGAAACTGTCCCTGGTCTGAACATACCGGTGATAAGCTCATAATAGGGATAAGATGAGCTGACCAACAGAATGTGGAGTGACTGAGTGATTGACAGTTTTATTATGATCCTATTCATCATCTATCTCTTGAGATTACAGTATTTGGAATAATATACTGTCAATTATTGCACTTGTTGAGTACATCAACAGAAACAAAATTCCTCTCAATGCAGCCTTTTTGCAGAAAATATTTATGTTCAATTTCAGTAAAAATAAAAACAACCTAATTGATTTCCTCCATTATACAATATAGCCTTCAGTTATGTTCCCCACTGTAAACCATGAGATTATTCACTGACCTTTACATGTTCACTTTTCCTTAAATATGGGATCAATGGGTTGACAGCCTAACATATCAGTTTATACTGTATAGTTTGCTGCATCACTGATGCATGAGGTTCTTCTGCCTACAGGTAATGGACAACACAGAGATCCATGCTGTGCCCAACACCCTGATGATAGTGGGTCTGGCCTCTCTGGGTATCAACTACTTCGCAGGCCGTATGTGCCAGGATGCGCTGGATGCCGGACGCTTTCCCCGCTGGAAAACCTTCATGCAACCCTACTGGGGTGTTTCCCTCCTCTTCACCCTGCTCATGTTGATGGCTGTGATCATGAGCTATGCCATGAAGGGGAACCTGGAATCCTCCCTAAAGATCGGCCTGAAGAACGGCATCCGCTTCTACAAGGACACAGATACCCCCGGCCGCTGCTTCCAGAAGCAGACCATTGACCGCCTGCAGATGGAGTTCCGTTGCTGCGGAAACACCGACTTCAAGGACTGGTTCGAGGTCCAGTGGATCAGCAACCGCTACCTAGACTTTAGCTCTAAGGAAGTGAAGGAGTGAGTATTAGAGGACTGGGAGCAGTCTGACAGTCTTTGGTAAAGGAAGAATCCCATGTCAGATTATCATTTAAATAAATCATTAAGGTTATAGGAAATGAGATGGTTGAGGTAATACAAAGGCATGATGTAGACCGTTTATTCTCTATTTACTACCCTTCCTTCCTCTCTTCTTCTTTAGCCGTGTTAAGAGCAATGTGGATGGGCGTTACCTGTTTGATGGGGTCCCTTTCAGCTGCTGCAACCCCAGTTCCCCAAGACCCTGCATCCAGGACCGCCTCACCAACAACTCAGCCCACTACAGCTATGAGCACCAGACCGAGGAGCTCAACATCTACATCCGCGGCTGCAGGGAAGCTCTAGTCAACTACTACATGGGCCTGATGAACACTATTGGTGCTGGGGTCCTGTCTGTCTTCCTGCTGCAGGTACTGTGCAGATATACAGTACATATCAACCTATACACCTAAAAGTGAGCTAATGTCCTGTGTGACAATCAGAAGGCACCCGGTCTCCTGTGAGTGGCCACAATTATACTTGTAGCTCGCTGTTGAGTAGTAATACAGTATATCCAACATCCTCCTGTATAACCTTTCTCCCTTCTCTTCCCTCTCCTATCCTTCCCCTCCAGTCATCTGTGCTGGTAAGTCTGCGGTACCTGCAGACAACCATGGAAGCGTTGGCAGGGCAGGAGAACACTGAGATTGAGACTGAGGGCTACCTGCTGGAGAAAGGGGTGAAGGAGACAATCATGGAGTATGTGACTCCTGTGCTGGTTTTCCTTCAGCTGAACGAGGTGGGCAGTGAAGACACTGAAGCTTAGACGACCCCCGCCAGATAAAGTGGAGAAATCTAAATGTTTCAGACAGGGTGGTGTAGGGGACAAACGTGGCATTTTATTGGGTGATAAATAATCTATCTAGACACTGATCCATTAATCTGGTATTTCTTTGACATCACAATCCATTTTAATGCTGATATATTTATGTGTTTAATGTTTTACCCCTAAATGCAGTGTTTCCCAAACTCGGTCCTGGGGACCCCAAGGGGTGCACGTTTTGATTTTTGCCCTAGCACTACACAGCTGATTCAAATAATGAACTCATTATCAAGCTTTGATTCTTTGAATTAGCTGTGGAGTGCTAGGGCAAAGAGTTTGAGAAATTCTGCCTAAACGAGTGACATGAATGTTGTAATCTATTTCAGTCACCTAAGGGCTAATTATATTTTTGTATCAGTTGTCCGGGGACAATGCACCCCAGTCTTAGGTATCCATGTCTGCACTAACACACACACACACACACACACACACACACACACACACACACACACACACACACACACACACACACACACACACACACACACACACACACACACACACACACACACACACACACAAACAAAATAGAGGCTCACATTAACCTCACCCCAAACCCAAGCCCTCCACAATTCTCCATGATTAAATAGGGTTTTTGATGTTTAATCAATTACATATACTCCCCAAAGGAGAAATAAAAAACACATTATTGTAATTTTGTATTTTATAACTCGGGGTTGCTATGCATGGTTATTTCCACCTCACCAATGCAGTGTTCTCTCAGTTAATACCATAACAATATTATGGTTGACACTTAATGCAAATATATCTCCAATTACTAAGGGATAGAATTATATGAACATTTTACATTTTGGGGAAAATTTTAAAAAGCACATGTTACATTTTGAGTAAAAGACTAACAGCAATGTAAAGCTGACTGTAGAAAGATTCAATGCTCTGCTATGTAACCCTCAGCAATATGACAAACACAGCACTTTATTACAGAGCTATTATGACAGAGAATTATTAAAGGTTCAAGTTTTTAATTGATTTGTGGAGTTCTGTCATTTTGTCTGTCTTTGTTTTGACCAGCTTTCCTTTCCCTACCATTTCCACCTTTTGACCCCCGCCCACCCACACTTTGCTCCCACATTTTATTTTTCTCATATTCTCTTTCGACCAGTAACTATCTAAGGGTGCGTTCGTAAATTCATCAGTTTTTCTGTGCTCCGTAAGTGTCAGTCAGTGGGAGGAAGAGAATTATGAAGATGATGATTGATGTCATTAATGCAATGAAAGCTGTGAGTAGGGCTATGTCTGTGACCTCTGTCCTGACACCTTTCACAATCTGCTAATCCCTGGGATAATACTCCAACTGCTGCCCCAGCAGGCCATGCAGCAGAGAGGAGATACATACATACATACATACATACATACATACATATGTGGTTTATTATGCAAAACAGCATTCAAACCAAGGAACATTATATGGAATAATATTAAACAACTGGTGGTTTGTTATGCAAACCAGAAATACAAGGAGCATTATATGGAATAAGATTAAACAATTGGGAATAATAATGTGTCAGCCTACTATATAATATTACTGAATGATTATGATAGCTGATAATTAATCAATATCATAACAATAATCATCAGCATCGTCATCATCCCCATTACTGTCATCCCCACATTCAAATAATTTAGCAAGCTATTATCAGCACAATTTCGGGTAGTTAGTAGACCTAAAAGTATTACCTGTAGGCTGTAGCAGCCCACTTCTAAGCGGTCTAACCAACAGGTCTCCCAAAAAAGTTCCTAAAACTGTGACATTGCGGCTTCCGTACAATGGACTACTCCAGCCACAACATCAACTAGCTACCTAAACCTACTTTTACAATCATTGTTGTCAAATAACTTCAAAAGTGGTATATCTTCAGCGTGTGTCACATCCTATCCGGACGAAATAGCATAAAATAGGTATTCGCAACATGCTAGCTATAAACAGTAAGCTTGCAATGAAATTAAAATTAACCGACAGTCAGCAAGCAAGCTAACGTTAGCTAGCTCTGACAGGACAGCTAGCTTTCTAGTTAGCTAATGACGTTAACAGTTTGGTTGTGAAGTTGCCGAGGTTTTACATAGTTTTGACGTATTACTGAAGGTTAGTTAACTAGCTGTAATTGTCTATAACCGGTTAGCGTAGCTACAAATGAGTAGCTAGCTAGTTGCTAATTTCAGTTTGTCAAAAATATTGTTGAAAAAGGTAGCTAGCTAGCAAGACATAGGCCACTCGCTACTATGTAGCCAGTTTAATGCTGTCTGGTCAGTTCGGCGCTATATTGTAATCAAACCAGTGCTAGAGAGATCAGCAGCAGTTAACGTTAGTCTGTTGTAGTAGGCAATAACATCCGAGTGGACACAGTTATCTAGCTAGCTACAGACGTAAGATTCTGGTTTATTATTAATACAGTGTTAGCTAGTATTTTCGTTTTAGTAGTAGATTAGGCAGAACAGCGGGATGTCTAGGGGATTAAGTCTAGCAATGATATTGTTTAGAAAATAAAACAACAAAACTATGTTTATAATGCATGCAACGGCTCCCAAATTAATTCGTACATAAGGCTACATTTGTTATTTTCTTTGACTACATAAAATCTGATGCGTCTGAGGTTATTATACAAAACACCTCAGCTAAATCGGTTTATTTATTTTGAAGAGTAGCCACATAAACATTTGAAATGTCTGGAGACGGCTCGGATAGTAGTAGTAGCGAGGACTCCGATACTGGGATCCGGAGGAAAGCCTGCACTGTCAAACATGAGATCACCAATGGTAAGTAACCATCAAAGTAAACTACTGTTTCATAATGTATTATGTGAACCTGTCAAAGGATTTGAATATGCTATACACTTTGGGTAAATGTTGCCCATCAGTATTTCAGTGAATGAATAGAACAGGCTTCCCCAATTCAAGTCGATGGTGGACTGGTGGACATTGCAGGTGTACCCATTGGAGTAAAGCAGGAAGTAAAAGCAGGAAGTGTACCCTTCAATATGTGCTTTGCTTTGTTGATTAATTCTACTGATGTTACAAAAAATACATTCCATTGCATGAGCCACATCTGTTAACATCATTTGAATGAACATTATGCATTACCATGGAAATGATTGCATCATAATACCAGGCAGCCTTTGTGAGTGTACCCATGAGTTTAACAGTCAAAATGCCGCAGTTAGAGGTTCCAAGGTTCCTAGTTCTATGACCCGACACCTGGGATCACAGCAATGGATAAATGCAAGCAGACCATCAATGTTTGTTGTGGTGTCACAAAATATTTACAGTTTACTGTGCTCCCTGTGTTTCCTCAGTGTGTGTGTGCATGAGCGTGTGTTGTGTGTAAGCACTGATACTGTACTCATTCCCCCATGCCAGCAAACCTCACGGGCCATACTGAGAGAGTGGGCATGGAGAACTTTGAGCTTCTCAAAGTCTTGGGCACAGGAGGTGAGTCTCACTGTGCCGATCTGGGGTTCATAGCATAGGGTCATGTTGTTATTGGAGACCTGGATAACTTTATTTTACTGTATTTTTTGTAGAACATTTAGAATAAACTATATTAAATGTAGTGCAGGCTCCTGGGTGGGTGGTAGTAGCTACAATCAAATGTGATGCAGAGTTTTCCATTCTGTGCTGTGTGTCTCTGTCTAGCCTATGGGAAAGTGTTTCTGGTCAGAAAGAACAGTGGTCATGATGAAGGGAAGCTGTATGCCATGAAGGTGAGTCTCTGTGACATTGGTCCAAAGACAACCCAAGCATTGACATTGTCTGATGTAGGGAGAATTTATGGGCGGGTTGACTGACTATTGATGATTATGTCTCAGGTGTTGAAGAAAGCAGCCATTGTTCAGAAGGCAAAGACTGCAGAGCACACACGTACAGAGAGACAGGTGCTGGAACACATCCGCCAGTCCCCGTTCCTGGTCACACTGCACTACGCCTTCCAGACCCAGACTAAGCTCCATCTTATCTTGGGTGAGCGCTGGGTCAAAAAGACCCATACATGGAACACTCCGGCTATGATCTTGAAGTGCTGAAAGTGTATATTTCTGTGTGTATACTAGAGGTCGACCGATTATGATTTTTCAACGCCGATACCGATTGTTGGAGGACCAAAAAAAGCCGATACCGATTAATCGGCCCATTTTTTTATTTGTAATAATGACAATTACAACAATACTTAATTAACACTTATTTTAACTTAATATAAAACATAAATAAAATCAATTTAGCCTCAAATAAATAATGAAACATGTTCAATTTGGTTTAAATAATGCAAAAACAAAGTGTTGGAGAAGAAAGTAATATGTGCCATGTAAAAATGTGTGCCATGTAAAATATGTGCCATTTAAAAAAGGTTCTTTGCTCAGAACATGAGAACATATGAAAGTTGGTGGTTCCTTTTAAGATGAGACTTCAATATTCCAAGGTAAGAGGTTTTAGGTTGTAGTTAATATAGTATTTATAGGACTATTTCTCTCTATACCATTTGTATTTCATATACCTTTGACTATTGGATGTTCTTATAGGCACTTATTGCCAGTGTAACAGTATAGCTTCCGTCCCCCTCCTCGCCCCTACCTGGGCTCGAACCAGGAACACATCGACAACAGCCACACGCGAAGCATCATTACCCATCGCTCCACAAAAGCCACGGCCCTTGCAGCGCAAGGGGAATAACTACTCCAAGTCTCAGAGCGAGTGACATTTGAAACAGTATTAGCGCACACCCAGCTAACTAGCTAGCCATTTCACATTGGTTACACAAGCCATTAGTTGGATAGGCTTGATGTCATAAACAGTGCTGTGCTTGCGAAGAGCTGCTGGCAAAATGCACGAAAGTGCTGTTTGAATGAATCATTACAGGCCTGCTGCTGCTCAGTTAGACTGCTCTATCAAATCAGACTTAATTATAACATAATAACACAGAAATACGAGCCTTTGGTCATTAATATGATAGAATCCGGAAACTATCATTTCGAAAACAAAACGTTTATTATTTCAGTGAAATACGGAACCGTTCTTTATTTTATCTTAACGGGTGGCATGCCTAAGTCTAAATATTCTTGTTACATTGCACAACCTTCAATGTATGTCATAATTATGTAAAATTCTGGCAAATTAGTTCGCAATGAGACAGGCAGCCCGAACTGTTGCATATACCCTGACTCTGCGTGCAATGAACGCAAGAGAAATGACACAATTTCACCTGGTTAATATTGCCTGCGAAACTAGATTAGTAGTTATAACTAGTGATTATGATTGATTGTTTTTATAAGATAAGTTTAATGCTAGCTAGCAATTTACCCTGGCTTCTACTGCATTTGCGTAACAGGCAGGATACTCGTGGAGTGCAATGTTTAGAGTGTTGGGCTAGTTAACTGTGCGGTTGCAAGATTGAAACCCCTGAATTGACAAGGTGAAAATCTGTCTTTCTGCCCCTGAACAAGGCAGTTAACCCACAGTTCCTAGGCAGTCATTGAAAATAAGAATGTGTTCTTAACTGACTTGCCTAGTTAAATAAAAGGTAGAAAAATAAATAAATAAAATGTTTTTTTAATAATCGTAAATCGGCGCCTAAAAATACAGGTTTTTCGATTGTTATGAAGACTTGAAATCGGCCCTAATTAATCGGCCATTCCGATTAATCGGTCGACCTCTAGTGTGTACTGTATGTTTCTGTCTATATGACTGTCTATGTGTGTGATTTGTGTTTGTCTATTCAAGTGTTATATGTATCTGTGCACGTGTGTGTAGACTATGTGAGCGGAGGGGAGATGTTCACACACTTGTACCAGCGAGATCACTTCTCTGAGGAAGAGGTGCGGATTTACATCGGGGAGATTATCCTGGCCCTGGAGCACCTCCACAAGGTATGTTATCGAGCATTTCTGTCCTTTACATTACTTGGCAGATATTCCATTCTATTTACTTCCTACATGTTAATCTTACATAATTACGTGAAGGCTAGATTCTATCCTCTCTCTGTTAATCATATGTTATCCTGTGTATGTAACTTCCTGTTCGGTATGATTCGCACAGCTGGGCATCGTGTACCGGGACATCAAGTTAGAGAACATCCTCTTGGACAGCGAGGGACATTTAGTGCTGACAGATTTTGGGCTTAGCAAAGAGTTCCTGGAGGAGGAGGTATGTAAAAAAAGGAAACCCTTTTCATTGATGCTTCTATTTGTGTGGACACAATCTGTGCATGTATGTATCCATGCATATATTTTTGTCACTACAGACTAGTCTTATCTGGTTTTCAGGGATACATCTAATTCAATCTAGCTTCCTTTTCCGCTGAAAACTGCATTCTTTTACACCTGCTACGTTAGGTTACTACAGACTGAGTCATGTGTTTATTTTCCCCACTACAGAAGGAAAGGACATATTCGTTCTGTGGCACCATAGAGTACATGGCTCCAGAGATCATCAGGGGGAAGTCTGGTCATGGAAAGGTAAGAGTTAACGCATCACACAGGGAGAGAACTTTGAACATGCGCTGTGAGCTACAGCATTTTATTACACATCAATTACTGTAGAACACAGAGTCATCTTTCGTTTATTTTGTCATCCTTCCTTTCTCCAGTCGGTAGATTGGTGGAGTCTGGGGATCCTGATGTTTGAGTTACTGACGGGGGCGTCACCATTCACCTTGGAGGGGGAGAGGAACTCCCAGAGTGAGGTGTCCAAGTGAGTGCTGTGTGTCATCCACCCCTCCTCACAAACACTGGTTCCGTCCCACTCTTTCATCATTGTCTATGGCCCTCGGCAACTTATCAAAATAATGACATCTATTGTAAAGGTGGCTCGTTTCACCCTCTCTTTTAGCTTACTGTCTGAATACAATAACAAAGAAATTAGTTGTGCTGCGTCCTTTGTGTAACAAAGCCTGCAGCTTAATTAGATATTCTGTTAATGTGTTTGCAATCGTGTTCTTTATGGCCATAATGGTTGGCTTATAATTAGGGCTGGGTTTACACAGTGTATACAGTGATTGTTCTTCCCTCTTTCTCTTTTTCGTTCCTCCCCCCTTCCTGCCCTTCGCTCAGGCGCATCTTACATTGTGAGCCGCCGTTCCCCTCTATGATCGGCGCCGTGGCTCAGGACCTGTTGAGGAAGCTGTTGGTCAAAGACCCCCACAAGAGACTGGGCTCTGGGCCCCGAAGGGCCGAAGACATCAAGACTCATGCCTTCTTCAAGGTGCTCGTCTTCACTCCTGCTCTGTCTCTAGGCCTATCTCACTCCCTCTCTTTATCTTCCAACTGCCACACCCACACACTCTCACCATTCTTTTTTCATTGCTCTATATTCATAGGGTCTCAGTTGGTCAGACCTGGCTGAGAAGAAGGTAGTCAGCCCGTTCAAACCAGAGATCAGGAGTGAGCTGGATACAGGAAACTTTGCTGAGGAGTTCACTGGCATGAATCCTCTCTACTCTCCAGCCAGCACCCCACCAAGCACTGATCGACTGTTCCAGGTACCCCTTATACCTTATATATGCAATATGCAGAATACCTACTCTGTGCCTACACTGTCACAGGAAGACACCTTTTGATAGTTTCTCCACAAATAAGAATATTCCCATTATGGTAGGAGACTATAACACAGTGTTAAGTACCTCAATGGACCGTAAAGGAAATCACTTTACAAACTATCATCACTGTGCCCTTAAAGAAATCACAAATATTATGGACACATTAGAAATAGTGGATATTTGGAGACTAAAAAATCCTGACCTAGTGAGATATACAGTGCCTTGCGAAAGTATTCGGCCCCCTTGAACTTTGCGACCTTTTGCCACATTTCAGGCTTCAAACATAAAGATATAAAACTGTATTTTTTTGTGAAGAATCAACAACAAGTGGGACACAATCATGAAGTGGAACGACATTTATTGGATATTTCAAACTTTTTTAACAAATCAAAAACTGAAAAATTGGGCGTGCAAAATTATTCAGCCCCTTTACTTTCAGTGCAGCAAACTCTCTCCAGAAGTTCAGTGAGGATCTCTGAATGATCCAATGTTTACCTAAATGACTAATGATGATAAATACAATCCACCTGTGTGTAATCAAGTCTCCGTATAAATGCACCTGCACTGTGATAGTCTCAGAGGTCCGTTAAAAGCGCAGAGAGCATCATGAAGAACAAGGAACACACCAGGCAGGTCCGAGATACTGTTGTGAAGAAGTTTAAAGCCGGATTTGGATACAAAAAGATTTCCCAAGCTTTAAACATCCCAAGGAGCACTGTGCAAGTGATAATATTGAAATGGAAGGAGTATCAGACCACTGCAAATCTACCAAGACCTGGCCGTCCCTCTAAACTTTCAGCTCATACAAGGAGAAGACTGATCAGAGATGCAGCCAAGAGGCCCATGATCACTCTGGATGAACTGCAGAGATCTACAGCTGAGGTGGGAGACTCTGTCCATAGGACAACAATCAGTTTTATATTGCACAAATCTGGCCTTTATTGAAGAGTGGCAAGAAGAAAGCCATTTCTTAAAGATATCCATAAAAAGTGTCGTTTAAAGTTTGCCACAAGCCACCTGGGAGACACACCAAACATGTGGAAGAAGGTGCTCTGGTCAGATGAAACCAAAATTGAACTTTTTGGCAACAATGCAAAACGTTATGTTTGGTGTAAAAGCAACACAGCTCATCAACCACAACACACCATCCCCACTGTCAAACATGGTGGTGGCAGCATCATGGTTTGGGCCTGCTTTTCTTCAGCAGGGACAGGGAAGATGGTTAAAATTGATGGGAAGATGGATGGAGCCAAATACAGGACCATTCTGGAAGAAAACCTGATGGAGTCTGCAAAAGACCTGAGACTGGGATGGAGATTTGTCTTCCAACAAGACAATGATCCAAAACATAAAGCAAAATCTACAATGGAATGGTTCAAAAATAAACATATCCAGGTGTTAGAATGGCCAAGTCAAAGTCCAGACCTGAATCCAATCGAGAATCTGTGGAAAGAACTGAAAACTGCTGTTCACAAATGCTCTCCATCCAACCTCGCTGAGCTCGAGCTGTTTTGCAAGGAGGAATGGGAAAAAATGTCAGTCTCTCGATGTGCAAAACTGATAGAGACATACCCCAAGCGACTTACAGCTGTAATCGCAGCAAAAGGTGGGCTGAATAATTTTGCACGGCCAATTTTTCAGTTTTTGATTTGTTAAAAAAGTTTGAAATATCCAATAAATGTCGTTCCACTTGATGATTGTGTCCCACTAGTTGTTGATTCTTCACAAAAAAATACAGTTTTATATCTTTATATTTGAAGCCTGAAATGTGGCAAAAGGTCGCAAAGTTCAAGGGGGCCGAATACTTTTGCAAGGCACTGTACATGGAGGAGACTTAATCAAGCTCGTCGTCTTGACTACTTTCTTGTCTCTTTGTGTCTTGCATTAAAGGTTAAAAAAGCTTTAATAGGAGACAGAATGCGATCAGATCATCATCTAATTGGCCTTCACATAACTCTTATAGAATTTCCATGTGTTACGGGCATATTGGACATTTTAAGTTCACTGGAGGACAACTTATTTTTAACTAAGACAGAATAATTTATAACAGAATTTTTCCAGTATAATATAGGAACAGCAAATCCACTTATTGTTAGGCATACCTTTAAATGTACCATCGAAGGTCATTCAATTCATTATTCATCAATAATAAAAAAGCAGTTTCTGGCTAAAGAGACTAGACTAACAAGGGAAATACATAAACAAATAGTACAGGTAGATAGCAATAAAAGCGATACAACAGAGCAGGGGTTCTTAAACATTTTCAGCCTGGGACCCAAATGAGAAATTCTGTGTTTTCCTGGGACCCAAGCTTACAAAAACATGTAACTACGTAAATATCGATACTTTTCATTGCCCTTATGACCATTAACAAATGCAACATAGACAAAGAACAATTAAATGAAATACCCATATAAAATAGCTATTCATGTTTATTTTTCCCCATTAAAAAGCTCTTACATATGTGTCTAGGTTGGACCTGTTACTGTTAAAATACAATAATTCACTGGAATAAACTGATTGATCACATCACACAGATGTAGACCATAAAACACACACACACACACACAGTCCTAATGAATGGTGTGTGACTGGTTGAAGTTTTCAACAAGCAGGTCTATTCTGGGCTCAGTTTTTGACAGTTGAGAACCCTGACTCTCACAGGTATGGGGTGCCAAACTGGATCAGAACATCTACTGCTTCTCAGTCAGTTTCTCAGCCTCAAAAAGCATCCTGCGTCTATCAGTGTATTCCAGTTCAGAATGAAAATGATTGCTTGTATTTTAACAGCAACAGAGACACTCCTGCTAAGCAGAGAGTGCACTGAACAGAGAGCAGAGACACCGCTGCTAAGCAGAGAGCACACTGAATAGAGAGTAGAGACACCGCTGCTAAGCAGAGCGCACACTGAACAGAGTGTAGAGACACCGCTGCTAAGCAGAGAGCACACTGAACAGAGAGTGCAGTTGCACTTGGCCAAAGTCAATTCCAGTAATGAAATAATTATAAATGTACTCTGACACTTTGTGACCCACCATTAACAGGTCTACGACCCACTTTGGGTCACGACCCATACTTTAAGAAAGGCTGGTCCAGAGATACAAAATAAATGAAAGGAAAAACAAAAAGAACTTGTGGAACTTATTCAAGAACAATCTAATGTAATCTATTACAAAAATAAAGCAAACTGGATGGAATATGGAGAAAAATGCACAAAATACTTCCTGAATCTCTAGCAGAAACTCGTTACTGAAGACGGAGTCGTCTATGATTCTCCAAATGATATTTTAAAAGAGGAAGCTAAATATTTTAAGCAGATATTCTCTTTTCCATCTCATCCTCTCCCACTGATTGAATAATTCTTTCTAAATAATACAAAAAATGTAAAATTAACAAATGTACAGAAAGATCAGTGCGAAGGCCAAATTACAGAGGAATAGGCCTGGTATTTATAGCGGATTTTGAAAAGGCATTTGATAAAGTAAGACTGGATTTTATTTATAAATGCCTGGATTTTTTTTCAATTTTGGTGATTCGCTTATAAAATGGGTAAAAGTTATATATAGCAACCCCAGGTGTAGAATAGTAAATAACCCCTACTACTTCTCAGAGAGTTTTGAATTGGATTAAATAAATGTATCACTAGTCACTTTAAACAATGCCACTTTATATAATGTTTACATACCCTACATTACTCATCTCATGTATATACTGCATTCTATGCCATCTACTGCTTCCAGCCTATGCTGTTCGGCCATCACCCATCCATATATTTATATGTACATATTCTTATTCATTCCTTTACACTTGTGTGTATAAGGTAGTTATTGTTAGATTACTTGTTAGATATTACTGGATGGTCGGAACTAAAAGCACAAGCATTTTACATCTACTAACCATCTGTATGTGACCAATAAAATTTGATTTGATTTTGAATTGTTAAGTGGAGTTAAACAAGGGTGTCCGCTGACACCATATCTATTCGTTATGGCCATCGAAATGCTAGCTATTAAAATCAGATCCAATAACAACATTAGAGGATTAGAAATCAAAGGCTAAATAACAAAGGTGTCTATGTATGCAGATGACTCAAGTTTTATATTAAGTCTGCAAGCTAGATCCCAGCTATGTCTCATTGAAGATCTAGATAACTTTTATGGACTCTGGACTAAAAACCTAATTATGATAACTGTACAATATTACGTATTGGATCTTTTAAATGCACAACTTTTACATTACCCAGCAGTTTGCCTATAAAATGGGCTGCCAGTGAAGTAGCCATACTTGGTATTCATATCACAAAATATATAAATATGCTCTCCACAATGAATTTCAATAGAAAACTTGTAGACAAGATCCTGCAACCATGAATAGGTAAATATCTGTCTATTTATGGAAAAATTGCCCTGATTTAACTCCTTAATCATATCTCAGTTTACTCACTTACTTATGGGGCTGCCTACTCCTGATGCTTTGTTTTTCAAATCATATGAGCTAAAAAATACTTTGCTTTATCTGGGACGCTACACCAGACAAAATAAAGCGTGCTTATCTATATAATGAATTGGGTGGGTTGAGATTATTAAATATAAAAGCACTAAACCTCTCTCTAAAAGCTTCACTTATTCAAAAGTTTTACTTGAACCATAAACGGTTCTCAAGTAGATTACTAAAAAAGCTCATCCATTGTTTAAAAATTGCCTTTGTGCAGATAAAGTATCAAAACTTGCGGAGGAATAAAACTGTCATAAATAGGAAAGTATACCAGTTTCATTTGAGGACCAGGATATTGATAACTGTGCCATACAGATTGCAAAATAGTTTGGAAGAGATTTTTTGATGTACCGATTCCATGGTCCAGGGTGTATTAGTTGATATATAAAATGACGCAAGATTCAAGACTTTGTGCTTTTCAGCTAAAATGATTATATAGAATTCTTGCCACCAAGAAAATCTTGAATGTTTCGGGCATAAAATCATCCAAGCTCTGCAGATTTTGTTGTGAGGATACAGAATCAATAGACCATTTATTTTGGTATTGCCCTCAGGTAGGTAGCCTGTTCCTGGTCTCAGGTTCAGGAATGGCTGAAAATGCATACTGTAGCATTGATCTAAAATTGACCCTAGCAATAGTACTATTGAGAGACCGGGCCAGTCAATTACTTATATACTAATACTCTTAGTAAAAGTATTTATCTTCACCTCGCAATCTGTGGATTCTTTTCGATTAGATAGATTGACATTGTACGTTAAACATCACAGCATAGTTGAAAGATATATACAGTGGGGCAAAAAAGTATTTAGTCAGCCACCAATTGCGCAAGTTCTCCCACTTAAAAAGATGAGAGAGGCCTGTAATTTTCATCATAGGTACACTTCAACTATGACAGACAAAATGAGGGAAAAAAATCCAGAAAATCACATTGTAGGATTTTTAATGAATTTATTTGCAAATTATGGTGGAAAATAACTATTTGGTCAATAACAAAAGTTTATCTCAATACTTTGTTATATACCCTTTGTTGACAATGACGGAGGTCAAACGTTTTCTGTAAGTCTTCACAATTTTTCACACACTGTTGCTGGTATTTTGGCCCATTCCTCCATGCAGATCTCCTCTAGAGCAGTGATATTTTGGGGCTGTTGCTGGGCAACACTGACTTTCAACTCCCTCCAAAGATTTTCTATGGGTTGAGATCTGGAGACTGGCTAGGCCACTCCAGGACCTTGAAATGCTTCTTACGAAGCCACTCCTTCGTTGCCCGGGCTGTGTGTTTGGGATCATTGTCATGTTGAAAGACCCAGCCACGTTTCATCTTCAATGCCCTTGCTGATGGAAGGAGGTTTTCACTCAATCCCACGATACATGGCCCCATTCATTCTTTCCTTTACACGGATCAGTCGTCCTGGTCCCTTTGCAGAAAAACAGCCCCAAAGCATGATGTTTCCACCCCCATGCTTCACAGTAGGTATGGTGTTCTTTGGATGCAACTCAGCATTCTTTGTCCTCCAAACACGACGAGTTGAGTTTTTACCAAAAAGTTATATTTTGGTTTCATCTGACCATATGACATTCTCCCAATCTTCTTCTGGATCATCCAAATGCTCTCTAGCAAACTTCAGATGGGCCTGGACATGTACTGGCTTAAGCAGGGGGAGACGTCTGGCACTGCAGGATTTGAGTCCCTGGCGGCGTAGTGTGTTACTGATGGTAGGCTTTGTTACTTTGGTCCCAGCTCTCTGCAGGACATTCACTGGGTCCCCCGTGTGGTTCTGGGATTTTTGCTCACCATTCTTGTGATCATTTTGACCCCACGGGGTGAGATCTTGCGTGGAGCCCCAGATCGAGGGAGATTATCAGTGGTCTTGTATGTCTTCCATTTGCTAATAATTGCTCCCACAGTTGATTTCTTCAAACCAAGCTGTTTACCCATTCCAGATTCATTCTTCCCAGCCTGGTGCAGGTCTACAATTTTGTTTCTGGTGTCCTTTGAAAGCTCTTTGGTCTTGGCCATAGTGGAGTTCGGAGTGAGACTGTTTGAGGTTGTGGACAGGTGACTTTTATACTGATAACCAGTTCAAATAAGTGCCATTAATACAGGTAACGAGTGGAAGACAGAGGAGCCACTTAAAGAAGAAGTTACAGGTCTGTGAGAGCCAGAAATCTTGCTTGTTTGTAGGTGACCGAATACTTATTTTTCACCATAATTTGCAAATAAATTCATAAAAAATCCTACAATGTGATTTTCTGGATTTTTTTATCTCATTTTGTCTGTCATAGTTGAAGTGTACCTATGATGAAAATTACAGGCCTCTCTCATCTTTTTAAGTGGGAGAACTTGCACAATTGGTGGCTGACTAAATACTTTTTTGCCCCACTGTATGTTGCGTAGAAATCCGGAGAGGGTGGCCGGCACAGATAGGTGGAATGGGCTGAGGGTTGGGATGTGGAATTGGAGACAAGTGGGAGTGGAGTTGCTTGGCAGGAGATAGAATGATGGTCAAAAATAAAGTATAAAACATAATGAAACGTAAGTTTGAACGACACTGATGGACAGTGTTTTTACAGCTAATGCTGGTTTGCCTGAGGCTGATGCTGATGTTTGTACACATGCATATACACACACTCTCATTCAAATACACTCATACACAGACACACACACACACATGTAAATAGTGCCAGACATGCACTCAAACACTCAAATATATACAGTTGGCCTTGCTGTTTTGATTTTAGTTGTCCTTGATGTCCTTTTTTTATTTATTTTTTTGCATTGTTTTCTGTTTACTTTTGTCTTTCTTTTTTCTCATGAGCTCATTTTCTTGGTTGTTGGTGCGTAGGGGGTGTTCTTGGGGGTGGTGGATGGAATTAATTAGATTTTTTGTTTGATTTTTCTTGGGGGGGGGGGTGACTATGGGATGGGTCTCGGAAGGTTGAGGGACAGCTGTGGTGAACTGCGGGAGGATCTAGGAGGGTTTGTGTCCCCGTTTTTGAATGGGAGTCTGTTGGGTGATTGGTGTGATGTAGTTGTTGAGTGGCTTCACTGCAAGTATATTGTATGTTTTGGATTTTCAATAAAATAAAAAGACTCTTCTCTTCCATTTCAGGGCTATTCTTTCGTTGCTCCCTCCATTCTGTTCAACAAGAACGTGGTGATGGGGGACTTCATGGAGGGCCAGATGGGAGCAGAGCGACCGGGCTCATCCACTGTCCGTCGCAGTGCTATGTTAGCGGTATGGATCTAGTCCTCACATGGCTGTAGGAAAGCCAGTGCTATGTTAGCAGTATGGATCTAGTCCTCACATGGCTGTAGGAAAGCCAGTGCTATGTTAGCGGTATGGAACTAGTCCTCACATGGCTGTAGGAAAGCCAGTGTTATGTTAGAGGTATGGAACTAGTCCTGACCGGGCTGTAGGAAAGCCAGTGTTATGTTAGAGGTATGGAACTAGTCCTCACATGGCTGTAGGAAAGCCAGTGTTATGTTAGAGGTATGGAACTAGTCCTCACATGGCTGTAGGAAAGCCAGTGTTATGTTAGAGGTATGGAACTAGTCCTCACATGGTTGTAGGAAAGCCAGTGTTATGTTAGAGGTATGGAACTAGTCCTCACATGGCTGTAGGAAAGCCAGTGTTATGTTAGAGGTATGGAACTAGTCCTCACATGGTTGTAGGAAAGCCAGTGTTATGTTAGAGGTATGGAACTAGTCCTCACATGGCTGTAGGAAAGCCAGTGTTATGTTAGAGGTATGGAACTAGTCCTCACATGGTTGTAGGAAAGCCAGTGTTATGTTAGAGGTATGGAACTAGTCCTCACATGGTTGTAGGAAAGCCAGTGTTATGTTAGAGGTATGGAACTAGTCCTCACATGGTTGTAGGAAAGCCAGTGTTATGTTAGAGGTATGGAACTAGTCCTCACATGGCTGTAGGAAAGCCAGTGTTATGTTAGAGGTATGGAACTAGTCCTCACATGGTTGTAGGAATGCCAGTGTTATGTTAGAGGTATGGAACTAGTCCTCACATGGCTGTAGGAAAGCCAGTGTTATGTTAGAGGTATGGAACTAGTCCTCACATGGTTGTAGGAAAGCCAGTGTTATGTTAGAGGTATGGAACTAGTCCTCACATGGCTGTAGGAAAGCCAGTGCTATGTTAGAGGTATGGAACTAGTCCTCACATGGTTGTAGGAAAGCCAGTGTTATGTTAGAGGTATGGAACTAGTCCTGACATGGCTGTATGAATGTTGTTAGGTGAATGTATTACGTCAGGTCTTGCTGTCCTGAGCTCAATCTGTGCTGTTTTAATAAATATCCGTCCAGCCAGCAATTTAAATATTTAATTTGGACACATTCTACAGTTTCCTGTGCAGTTGAATTTGACTTCCCTCTCTTGTCCTCTGCAGGACTCTACGTTCTTCCAGCTGTATGAGCTGTACCTGCAGGGGGCGCCCCTGGGCGAGGGCAGCTTCTCTGTGTGCAGGAAGTGTCGACACCACCAGAGTGGCCATGAGTACGCCGTTAAGATCATCAGCCGCAGGTGAGTCAGCCGGGTGTGGCGATGGCTTTGACTCTGTCACTCGCTAATGCAATGTGTCATTATTACACCAGCATGATGAATTACACACTTCACGCTGCTGTGTTTTAATGCCTATTCCATGGCATTTTGTTATTTTTATTTTATTTTAAGGGGGTAGGGCGCTTTGCATTACCAACCACAGTATTTTTCAGACCAGTTAGTACATACTAGCAACACGCATAACCACCAAACCAGACAGGCAAATTCAGGGAAGCTAAGACAATCCAAGCCAAGGACAAATCATCTTAAATCTACAGTTTTATATAGAGCCATAGCTGAATGGAACTCTTTACCAATCCATACTTCTCAGGCAAAAAGTAAATCCACCATCAAGAAAAAAATAAAAGTGCATCCATCTAATGTGATAGACCAAATGACTGGACAGGAAATAGAAAGCATCAACTGAATGTTAAATGTGTTTCCTGTCAGGTATTTTAATCTAATTTAATTTAGTCTGTATTGTCTATTTGTTGAATATTTGTGAAGTCTTGATTTGTGTTTGTAATGTCTTGTTAATTGGTGTTGGACCCCAGGAAAATTAGCTAGCGTTACGGTGTTAGCTAATGGTGATCCTTATAAAAGTACAACAAAAGAAATGACCACAGCTGTTTCATAGGCTGTTTGGCGCACTGAGGTGCTTTGTGTTGTTGACCTTTAATGTGTGAATGCCTCTCTCTCTCTCCTGCTTGTTAGAATGGAGGTGAACACTCAGAGGGAGATTGCTGCCCTCAGGCAGTGTGAGGCTCACCCCAACATTGTCAAACTGCATGAGGTCTACACTGATCAGGTACAGAAGGATGATATTATGCACATGCACACACCTTCAACCACTAACCACTACAGGCACCCACCTTCAACCACTAACAACTACAGGCACACACCTTCAACCACTAACAACTACAGGCACACACCTTCAACCACTAACCACTACAGGCACACACCTTCAACCACTAACCACTACAGGCACACACCTTCAACCACTAACAACTACAGGCACACACCTTCAACCACTAACCACTACAGGCACCCACCTTCAACCACTAACAACTACAGGCACACACCTTCAACCACTAACCACTACAGGCACACACCTTCAAGCACTAACAACTACAGGCACGCACCTTCAACCACTAACCACTACAGGCACACACCTTCAACCACTAACAACTACAGGCACACACCTTCAACCACTAACAACTACAGGCACCCACCTTAAACCACTAAGCACTACAGGCACACACCTTCAACCACTAACAACTACAGGCACACACCTTCAAGCACTAACAACTACAGGCACACACCTTCAAGCACTAACCACTACAGACACACACCTTCAACCACTAACAACTACATGCACACACCTTCAACCACTAACCACTACAGGCACCCACCTTCAACCACTAACAACTACAGGCACACACCTTCAACCACTAACCACTACAGGCACACACCTTCAACCACTAACAACTACAGGCACCCACCTTCAACCACTAACAACTACAGGCACCCACCTTCAAGCACTAACAACTACAGGCACACACCTTCAACCACTAACAACTACAGGCACCTACCTTCAACCACTAACAACTACAGGCACCCACCTTCAACCACTAACAACTACAGGCACACACCTTCAAGCACTAACCACTACAGGCACACACCTTCAAGCACTAACCACTACAGGCACCCACCTTCAACCACTAACCACTACAGGCACACACCTTCAACCACTAACCACTACAGGCACACACCTTCAAGCACTAACCCCTACAGGCACACACCTTCAACCACTAACAACTACAGGCACCCACCTTCAACCACTAACAACTACAGGCACACACCTTCAAGCACTAACCACTACAGGCACACACCTTCAAGCACTAACCACTACAGGCACCCAACTTCAACCACTAACAACTACAGGCACCCACCTTCAACCACTAACAACTACAGGCTCCCTCCTTCAACCACTAACAACTACAGGCACACACCTTCAACCACTAACAACTACAGGCACACACCTTCAACCACTAACAACTACAGGCACACACCTTCAAGCACTAACAACTACAGGCACACACCTTCAACCACTAACAACTACAGGCACACACCTTCAACCACTAACAACTACACGCACACACCTTCAACCACTAACAACTACAGGCACTTTCTTTCTCTTCTCCTTGGCTGTGTTTACTTACAAGGTTTAAGGTCTTGAATCACAATAATGTTTGATATTTGGGGTATTTATTGGGGAACTTCATCAATCATGCAGCAAGAATATTTTCTCATCATACAACCTTATTATTTTCTCTCTCCCCACCCCCTCTTTTCCATCCTCCCTCCCCCCACCTCCTTCTCTTTCCCCATCCTCCTTCCTTCCTTCTCTCCCTCCACTCTCTCAGTTCCATACGTACCTGGTGATGGAGCTGCTGCGTGGGGGGGAGCTGCTGGAGAGGATCAAGAAGAAGAAGCTGTTTGGGGAATCAGAGGCCAGTCAGCTGCTCAGGAGCCTTGTGTCAGCTGTTGGCTTCATGCACGAGGCTGGAGTGGTGCATAGAGACCTCAAACCAGAGGTGGGCCAACAGACAGACACAGACAGCGAGAGAGAGGGAGTCTAAATATATTCTATAGAAATGTATGGCCCGAAAGAATTAATTGAGTTTGCTGCAATAGTACTCTGTACCAACCAAAGCCTGTAGCCAGTGAGTATGATGAGATCAAAGTCTTTAGCAATGCTGTAAAAACCACTAAGCATGGCCTATCAGGTTTATGATTTTATTTTGTTGGTTCAGGCTAAAATAAATTGACATTTGTTGCTCCATTACATCAGCCAATGACTGTAACCTTCTGTTGACTGTGTTGTTCCTGCACGGCCCACTCACTTCTTTCTCGCTCGCTCGCTCTCTCTCTTTCTCTTTCCTTTTCTCTTTTTCAGAATGTGCTGTTTGCAGACGAGGGGGAGGACTCGGTGCTGAAGGTGATAGATTTTGGTTTTGCCCGGCTGTGCCCTGCGGGCAGCGCCCCCCTGCAGACGCCCTGCTTCACACTACAGTACGCTGCTCCTGAGCTCTTCCACAGCACCGGTTACGACCAGGCCTGCGACCTCTGGAGCCTTGGGGTCATCCTGGTACTTTCTCTCCCAACCTGACTCTGTAATGTGTCATTAGTAAAACCAATTATCATTACGTTATTAATGACTGTGTGTGTCCGTCCGTCCGGCAGTACACCATGCTGTCAGGACAGGTGCCCTTCCAGAGTAAGCAGCAGCAGCGAGCGGGGATGACCTCATCTTATGCTGCTGACATCATGCATAAAATTAAAGAGGGAGACTTCTCGTTGGCTGGAGAAGCCTGGAAGGGTGTGTCAGGGGAGGCTAAAGAGCTTGTGAAAGGTATGTTCTGCATCCCTTACATTATCCTTATTCACTCATTGACATGATCCAAATCACATTTTATTTGTTACATGTGCCGAATACAACAGGTGTAGGTAGACCTTACAGTGAAATGCTTACTTACAAGCCCCTAACCAACAATGCTTTAAGAAGTTTTTTTTTTTGTGTGTGTGTTAAGTAACAAATAGAAAATAAAAAGTAACAAAAAATTAAACAACAGCAGTCAAATAACAATAGCAAGGCTATATACAGGGATGTGCGGGGGCACCGGTTAGTTGAGTTAATTGAGGTAATATGTACATGTAGGTAGAGTTAAAGTAAATATGCAAAGATAATAAACAGAGTAGCAGCAGTGTAAAACAGGGGTCTGGGTAGCCCTTTGATTAGCTGTTCAGGAGTCTTATGACTTTGGGGTACAAGCTGTTAAGAAGCCTTTTGGACATGGCGCTCTGGTACCGCTTGCTGTGCGGTAGCAGAGATAACAGACTAGGGTGGCTGGAGTCTTTGACAATTTTTAGGGCTTTCCTCTAACACCGCCTGGTATAGAGGTCCTGAATGGCAGGAAGCTTGGCCCCAGTGATGAACTGGGCCGTACGCACTACCTGTATTGCCTTGCGGTCGGAGGTCAAGCAGTTGCCATGCCAGTCAGTGATGCAACCAATCAGGTTAGTGCAGCTCGATAGTGCAGCTGTTGAACCTTTTGAGGATCTGAGGACCAATGCTAAAACTTTTCAGTCTCCTGAGGGGGAATAGGTTTTGTCGTGCCCTCTTCACCACTGTCTTAGTGTGTTTGCACCATGTTAGTTGTTGGTGATGTGGACACCAAGGAACTTGAAGCTCACCAACCTGCTCCACTGCAGCCCTGTCAATGAGAATGGGGGCGTGCTCGGTCCTCCTTTTCCTGTCGTCGACAATCATCAATCAATCACGATGCAATTATTCCTTCTCCATTCACTCAATCTTTTAAACATTTCCCCCGTCTTTATCTGTCCCTGCCCTGCCCTCACTCACTTTCCTCTTTTCTGTCATGCTTTCTCTGCCCCTCCCTGCTCCTTCCTTTCCTCTCTCTCTTTCTTCTAAACTAACCCCCCTCCCTTCCCAACCTTTCATATTTTTCATTTTTGCTTTCCCTCCCTACTTCCTTCCCTCCCTAACTCTTCTAAACCTCCCTCCTTCCCTCCCTAACTCTTCTAAACCTTCCTCCTTCCCTCCCTAACTCTTCTAAAACTCCCTCCTTCCCTCCCTTACTCTTCTATAACTCCCTCCTTCCCTCCCTTACTCTTCTAAACCTCCCTCCTTCCCTCCCTTACTCTTCTAAACCTCCCTCCTTCCCTCCCTTACTCTTCTAAACCTCCCTCCTTCCCTCCCTAACCCCTCCTTCCCTCCCTTACTCTTCTAAACCTCTCTCCTTCCCTCCCTTACTCTTCTAAACCTCCCTCCTTCCCTCCCTAACTCTTCTAAACCTCCTTCCTTGCTGTTTTTTGTTCAGGGCTTCTGACGGTGGATCCAGAGAGGCGTCTCAAGCTGTCTGCTCTGAGAGAGAACAGCTGGCTGCAGGGCGGGGCTATCCTATCCTCCACCCCCCTCTGCACCCCAGATGTGCTCGAGTCCAGCGGCCCCATCGTCCGCTCCTATGTCAACGCCACCTACAAGGTAATGGAATTCCAGTGGGAAGAAAGTATACATTTTCTATAACCAGTAGATTACATTCCTTGTGTTCTTTTATTTATATATATTTTTTAAATCTCCCAATCAAATCAACGTTTATTTGCCATGTGAAGAGTATAGCGTATTGTACGCATTACAATTAAATGCTTACTCACTTGCTAGCTCTCCTCTCCAACAGTGCAACATCTATAAAAAAAGTATTCAATCAAATATTAAGTTAAATGTTGGAGTAAAACAAATAGAGTACACAATATAAAAAAGCACTATAGGAATATAATAAAGGGTATGCGCAATATAATGACAATAGAGAAATAACCACAATAGAGAAATATAATGGAGGTGTATATGCGTTGTAATAGAATATGTAGGTTATATTTAAGCAGATAGGCCAGAGGTGTGGTATATGGCCACTGCTAAGGGCTGTTCTTTAGCACGGCGGAGTGCCTGGATACAGCCCTGAGTCGTGGAATATTGGCCATATACCACAAACCCCAGAGGTGCCTTATTGCTATTATAAACTGGTTACCAACGTAATTAGAGCAGTAAAAATACATGTTTTGTTGTATCCGTGGTAAACGGTCTGATAAACCACGGCTGTCAGCCAATCAGCATTCAGAGCTCAATTCACCCAATTTATAATATTTTATGTACTATTGTATGTACATCCTCTCTCCATTAGGCGTTCAACAAGGGGAAGAGGGAGGGCTTCTTTCTGAAGAGTGTTGACAACGCCCCCCTTGCAAAGCGACGCAAGCTCAAGATGACAAGTACAGGTGTGGAGACTCGACGGAGCTCCTCTTGCTCATCCTCTTCTTCCTCTTCCTCAGCTGCCTCTGCTGCTGCAACAAACTCAAAAACACAGCCACCACACCAAACTCTGCCCCCGAAGCTAGAAAAGCACTAGAAGGGGAGGAGGGGGAAGAGTGGGAGGAATAAAGTTAGAAGAAGGAAGCACATTCAGATATGACAGATTGGGATACTGTCTCTGAAAGACCAGAGATGACTTGATTCGAATTCCAAAGTCATCTAGAATCTCCAAATTCTAAGTCTAAGAGCTTATTTATGAACCAACTAAGAGACGAGTTAAATATTTAAGGATTCACCTCCCTGTTTTCTAGAAAGACGATGCTTTTTGCATTGTCGTAATGATGCAATGACTTTTATCTATATGTGTTTCTACCATTTGCAGTAAACTGCAGTAGCTTGTACCATCTCGTTTAATTTTCTCAAGAAATTAACTAACATGTAATTTCTTGAATGGAAATATGCTTTAGACCAGTGTTTTCATAACTCTGGTCTAGAGGATAAATATCAGTATGGTAGGTTATGGAAGACTGTTGGCTTTAAGGTCATACTAAGGAAGGTTTCAGTCACCTTGCCAGGGTGATGATGATGAGCATGCAGTTATCCCGATGTTAACATGTTCTCAGTACCAGAGGGAGGGAGGGAGGCAGGGTGGAGGGAGGGAGGCAGGGTGGAGGGAGGGAGGCAGGGTGGAGGGAGGCAGGCAGGCGGGGAGGGAGGCAGGGTGGAGGGAGGGAGGCAGGGTGGAGGGAGGGAGACGTAAAGGGAAATGAGGAGCCATAATGAGCACAAGCCATATATACATAGGGAGGTCATGACCTCTACACCGGAGCACTTGTAGATACATACACAGCACTCATCGCATGACAAACCGAGGCAGTGGTTAGGAGTCTGTTTGAAGTCTCTCACTATATCTAATGGTGTGGTTGAGATTGAGAAATAATGGTGCTACTGTACTATATAAAAGAAAATCTATTATTATTACTGCGGACAGCTGTTCAAGTGAACTTTGACCCTGCGTGATGATCCCAGTCCAGTCTTTGTGACCCAGATGTCCCATACTGCCAATTCACAGGAACCTTAGTTTCATTCCCTTTGGCTTGAGATTTCAGTATTCTGTTGACATTGGTCTCGCTGTGTATACTTAACTGGTTCACTGAAGTTCACCTGCAAGTCAAATAACGGCATCCATTGTCCTGTGTGTGAATATGTGTGCTTCATTAATTAACAAGCATCATGATTCTGACTAAATAAGATAAAACGGGGAAATAAACACTGGGTTATGATAAACATTCTGATTTGATTTTATATTATATTCTCATAAACAGATGACAGTGCCCTACAGCTCATGGTGTTGAGTTCTTATGAGCAGAGCAACTTTTTGCTATATTTCTCAAAGGGACAAATCAAAATATGAATTATTTTGTACTGTGAGTAAGAATTGTCACCCTGATTTAAAGAATTTCGTGTTTTTTTTAAGACATTTCGGTATTTTATCATTGAATGTCAGTTACACTGATCATTTACCAATCACTTTTTTACCCAAATATATTGACTGTTGATTAGATTTGTACCTGGATATCGCACAAATGTAGTCATTTAATCAGTGATAACACATTTCAGCTTTAAACACAATGCTTATTTGAGTATTTATGACATTTTATGGGTTGTGATGTGTTTTTCTGATGCTGTGGTAATGGTTTTCAGACTGATTTACCTTTGGTGGGTTTGAGTGTATGTGCTGTATGCATGTTGATTGGTTTGCGTGTGCGCAGCGTGACTGGTTCTGGGTATTATATGTGCTCTTTTCCTTAGTCTCCAGGTAAACCATTATTGCAAGTTAATGTAGTAAATATATATATTTTTCGTTATTTCTTATAAACATTATTTTGTGTCGGGAACTGTGCTTTTGTTCTATGCTATTGTTTGTATTTTCATTTGGCTGTTGATGTCGTATGTTGTCTTTTTAATGTTATGAATTTGAGATACTATTTTTAATGAGATACTGCCCATGCCATGTTTTGTTGTCCTTTTTGTCAAAAAATATAAAATGTTCTTCAAAGCATATCTTGATATTGAGATACACTATGTCACAATAATTTGTAATGCTTTGTCCTGTGTCGAACACTTAAATGTGGAGAAAAATAAATGATTTTACTCAATATTTATTCATTTTCTTCAGTTCTTAGTCTCTTACATAAATTTGCCGTGAGTCTTTTTGCTCAGGAGAAAATGATTGATGTATATTTTTAATTAAACTTTGTCTTGCATTTTATGCATCCAGGAAATATTTGTTACATGAGGTACAGTATCGGTTGTGACAGTTGACAGAAATGGACTTTAGTGTTAATGTAACCAGCAGGGGGCAGTAGGGTGCTTACCAGTAGCAGGCCAACAGGCACAATGAGCCATTGAAAACCAATAGACAACATGGCTGTAACGTGATTATCATTTTGCCATTAATCAAAACTATACGAGTGGATCATTTCAATGGGAAATTGTGATATATTGAACGTGACACAGATGGATATGGATGAAACTGTAAATCATGACCATTCCAATAATTACAGTACAATCTGCTTTCTTGGAAATGACCCAAGGCATGAGCCTGCCTTTGGTTTGAGAGCACGAGAACACACACACACACACACACTGGGATGGATTAAATGTATACTTGAGCAGATACAGCCAGCCCTTTAACACAGACCCATGCAAACTGGGGTGGCAGGGTAGCCTAGTGTTTAGAGCGTTGGACTAGTAACCGCAAGGTTGCGAGTTCAAACCCCTGAGCTGACAAGGTACAAATCTGTCGTTCTGCCCCTGAACCCACTGTTCCCAGGCCGTCATTGAAAATAAGAATGTGTTCTTAACTGACTTGCCTGGTTAAATAAAGGTAAAATAAAAAAAAAACTGCTTTGGCAGACCTCAGAGCCCTGCAAACACCACATATAGACTTTGTCTTACATTCATCCACCAAGCTTTTAAATAATTAAAACAGTAGAGAAGCTCTACTCGTGTCAATGCATCAAGGTTGATTTCATGGCAGACCTACCACTCTCTATTTTCTGACATCAAAATGTAATTATTTATTTCTAAAAACTCCTTTCATTATTAAGTCCCGGTACCTAAACATGGCTTCTGTGCACCATATAACCCGAGGAAGAAACATTCCATCACCAGCATGTTCTATACTGAACCCAAACAGTTCCAGTGCTATCAGGTAGAAAAAGCAAAACCAGCAATCATGTGACTGGAGGCCAAGAGGGTGTCCGCATGCAAGGTCACTGGTGGTGAGTGCTCATTTGTAAGCCCGAGCACTAGAGTCACATTGACGGATGTGTTGCTGGCGCAGGGGAAAACATGGAAGGAATATGCGTAAGCAAGGCTAACATACAGTGCCTATCGAAAGTCTACACCCCTCTTGGATTTCTTCACAAGTGGGATTGAATTGTCATTTTTTTAATCAACGATCTCCACAAATTCTAACATTTTTTTAAGATTCATGAAATATAAAACACTAATATACCTTGATTAGATAAGTATTCACCCCCCTGAGTCAATACATGTTATAAGCACCTTTTGCAGCGATTACAGCTGTGAGTCTTATTCAGGAAAGATCCTAGGGGAAAACCTACTTCAGTTTACTTTACACCAGTAACCAGGAGAGGAATTTACCTTTCAGCAGGACAATAACCTACAACACAAAGCCAAATCTACACTGGAGGTGCTTACCAAGACGACAGTAAATGTTCCTGAGTGGGCAAGTTACAGTTTTGACTTAAATCTTCTTGAAAATCTGTGGCAAGACTTGAAATTGGCTGTTCAGCAATGATCAACAACCAACTTGACAGAGCTTGAAAAGAATAATGGGCAAATATTGCACAATCCAGGTGTGCAAAGCTCTTAGAGATTTACCTAGAAAGACTCACACCTATAATTTCTGCCAAACATGTATTGACTCGGGTGTGAATGCTTATGTAATTGAGATATTTCTGTATTTAATTTTCAATAAATGTGCTGAAATTCCTAAAAACATGTTTTCACTTTGTCATTATGGGGTATTGTGTTAGATGGGTGAGAAAAATATATTTAATACATTTTTAATTCAGGCTGTAAGAAAATGTGGAATAAGTCAAAGGCTATGAATACTGAATACATATGCATGTTTTGGAATATTTTTATTGTGTATATTTGTATTCTTTTCACTCTGTAATTTAGGTCATTATTGTAGAGTCACTACAATGTTGTTGATCCATCCTCAGTTTTTTTTCCATCACAGCCATTGAACTCTGTAGCTGTTTTAAAATCACTAATGGCCTCATGGTGACATCCCTGAGCGTTTTCCTTCCTGTCCTGCAGCTCAGTTCAGAAGGACAACTGCATCTACGATGTGTCTGGGTGGTTTAATGCATCATTTGCAGCATAATTATTAACTTCGCCATGCTTAAAGATATATTCAGTGTCTGATTTGTTATTGTTACCCATCTACCAATCACTGCCCGTCTTTGTGAGGCTCCCAGGTCTTGTAGTTGAATCTGCGTTTGAAATTCAGTACTTGACTGAGGGACCTTACAGATGTTGTATGGGGACAGAGGAAGAAGTAGTCATTGAAAAATAATGTCAACCCCTATTATTTCACACAGAGTGAGTTCATATAACTTCTTATGTGATTTGTTAAGATACATTTTACATCTGAACTAATTTAAGCTTGTCTAAACAAAGGGGGAGAATACTTTTGCAACAACGATATTTTAGTTATTCTAAAAATGTTATTTTCACTTTGATATTATGGAGTATTTTGTGTAGATCAATGACAAAACATTACAATTAAATCTATTTCAATCCCACTTTGTAAAGCAACAAAATGTGAAAAAAGTTCAAGTGGGTGTAGAATTTCTATAGGCACTGTATAAGCTAAATCTACATATAGGCTATTTCTCCATCGTGTGTGTGTGTGTGTGTGTGTGTGTGTGTGTGTGTGTGTGTGTGTGTGTGTGTGTGTGTGTGTGTGTGTGTGTGTGTGTGTGTGTGTGTGTGTGTGTGTGTGTGTGTGTGTGTGTGTGTGTGTGTGTGTGTGTGTGTGTGTGTGTGTGTGTGCGCTTCTCCATACAGCATGTGTGGGTGGCAGTGTTAGTGTCCTTATGCTTTGGGAGATGTCTTGCTGAATACTGCAATAGCCATCTGTCATAATGAGAAGAGGAGGTAAGAGTGATCCTCAGTGTCTGTCCTGTCCTCTTTTAACTCTCCCTGCCTCTCACTCAATGACATTTGCACAAGACACTTTAATATTGCAACAGTCAACATCTGTGAGTAGGTCTGAGACATCTGACTTAGAGAGTGTGTGAACAGTACACACACACCCAATCACAGTACACTCTCTCTCTCCTTTTCCTGTCATTGCGGTAAGCGTCCACTTTACCACTGGCAGTTAAATAGCTTGAAAAATAACAAAACTATCTTTCATTGTTTTATGCCAAGACTTTTTAAACATTAATACACATTTCATTTGAATAGCTCGGCTGTTGAGAGCCTTGGGTTATCATGATCATTGATCAATATTGAATTGGATTATATTTAGGAACAGATTTAAATTTAGGGGAGGATTGTCAAAATTGAATTGGATTATATTTAATGACCTTAAGGACCGATTTATATTTAGGGAGGGTTGTCAAACTGTTTGTTTTGCTTTGGGTGAGGGTTGTGTTGTTTTTTTATTGGGCACAGGGGAGGGAAGTGCGGTTTTTCCCTGGTTTACATTCGCTCTTTTGCGAATGTTTCTTCCATCCGAGCCAAATTTCCTCATCTGCTTGCGGGCGCCTTCATTATACCAAGGTGTTTTGGTATTTCCCTTTACGCACTACGCTTTTCCACATTTTTACTTTGCCACAGGTCAATATAGTCTACCAGTGTAACTGTATATCCTGCCCTGTATCCACCATTCATAGTGTCAATAGTGGTAGGTGGATCGTTTATCTGTATCTGCAATAGGCCAACTAGCAATCATACCACACATAAAAGTATTTAAAGCTGCATACATTTTCAATATGAATCCACAAGAACAAATGGCAATAGCTGATAGGCAGCAAACCGGAGAGGCCAGGTGCATTATTGCGCATGAAAGAACAATGAAGACATGAAGCCTGCAGCTCAAGAAGCCCTCCTATTGATCGGGACAATGCAAGTATCCTACCCAAGTCTAACTTACAACAACACCACAATGCAAGATATAATTGCATTATTGTTTTCAAGAGTGCAAAATTCTGCAGTGAAAATGTCATTTGAATAGCGTCTCAAAAGACCTGTGATTTGAATGTTTCATTCCATTTGGATCAGTTGTGGGCCTAATCTCAACTATTTATAAGGTCTAGACAAGCACAGCAGCATACTGGCTGTATTTCTACTTCTGTTACTGAATGCGCTGTCTGTTGCAGATCATGATTCTCCCAAGTCATCCTATAATAATATGGCCACATAGCTCCTGGCAGGCCCAGTTTTTCAGGAAAGCTTAATAAATTCTCTACATCCTCCAGTCCGAGCGGCTATTATGTGATAACCATCTTATGGGTTGACATAAATACTTTCCCCAAAACCTTCTCAATCAAATGTTAACTGCAAAGTAGGCTTACCTGGCAGAAGTATATCATGAGGAAGTATATAAATTGTATCTATTATTTGTTATTTTTAAACTTTCCCATGAAATGAGCAGCAGCAGTACAGAACCATCACTAGCCCTTATATTAGATGCACATTCCTCACTTGCTAGATGTGCAATTAAAGGGCAAGATGCACAATTAAAGGGGAATTACACTCACAAATCCACGTGTTTGTTTTCTTCCAGACCTAAAAAAAATGCGTCTTATGTGATGTAAGCATTGATATGGACTCAGAGCTGCTACCTATATATGCAGGGAGTCAGGAAGCAGGTGCAGACGGTGAGTTTATTAATAAGAAACATGCAGATAAACAAAACAGGAGGAGCGTACTGAACGTAAACAAAACCAATACTGCCTGAAGACTGAGGCTACTGAGGGCTAAATAAAGGGGAACTAATCAAGGTAATGATGAAGTCCAGGTGTGCATAACGATGGGGAGCAGGTGGTCGTAATGATGGTTGCCAGATGTGCATAATATGGGTTGCCAGGACCGGTGGTTAGTAGACCGACGACATTGAGCGAGAGGGAGAACCAGAGTAGGCGTGACAGTACCCTCGGGGACCACTAACCACCGGCCTGAGGATGGAAACATGAAAAGAGGGTGGGATCCGGTAGTTGGTGGGGAGTTGTAAATGGTAAGTTACCTCATTAACCCTCCGGAGGACATTGAAGGGCCCCACAAACCGGGGGCTCAGCTTCCGGCAGGGCAGACAGAGCCCTGGTCCTCAATTCACATCGCGGGTCTGGAAAGCCTTTATAGAGAAGCTGGGGGCCACGGTCAGCCTCACATCCGGATACCGGCCTCAGTCCAACAGGCTGGAGAGCCAGATGCGATCACAAGGATGGAACGCGGGAGCCTCACTGCGGTGGTGGTCCGCCTGATCCTTCTGACGGCGGGCAGCTCGCCCGAGCCTCACGTGGGCATCGCTCCACACTTTCTCTGCACATTGGAACCACTCTGACCACTGCAGGGGCCTTGGCCTGGCTCGGAGTCCACAGAGCCAGGGCCGGCTGATATCTGAGAACGCACTGGAAGGGAGTCAGCACGGTGGAGGAGTGACGAAGTGAGTTCTGGGCGTATTCTGCCCAGGGAAGGAACCGGGCCCACTCCCCCTGCCGGTCCTGGCAGTGACTCCTTAGGAACCTCCCCAGCTCCTGGTTGGTCCTCTCCACCTGCCTGTTGGACTGAGGCCGGTATCCGGATGTGAGGCTGACCGTGGCCCCCAGCTTCTCCATAAAGGTCTTCCAGACCCGCGACGTGAATTGAGGACCACGGTCAGAAACGATGTCCTCCGGAAGGCCATTGTGCCTGAAGACCTGCTGGAATGGTGCCTCAGAGACCTAGAAAGCGATTGGTAGACCGGAAAGAGGGATAAAAGGGCAGGATTTAGAGAATCTGTCAACAACGACCATAATGGTGGTTAAACAATCAGAAAGGGCGAGATCAGTTACAAAGTCTTTGGACAGATGTGACCAAGGCCGCTGAAGCATAGGAAGGGGAAGTAGTTTTACTGCTGGAGCGTGCCGGGGAGATTTGGATTGGATACCAACGGTGCATGAGTTAACATAGTGAGCGACGTCCTGCACCTAGGTGGGCCAACAGTATTTACCGGAGAGGGATTGGATGATGTGGGTGATACCTGGGTGTCCAGCGGTGATGGATGTGTGTGCCCAGGTCAACAGCTGATCTCTCACCCCCGTGGGGACATGGATGCTCTCTAGGGGGCAGGTAGAAGGAGCTCGTTCCCTCTCCAGTCTGGCAGATGTCTACATCTACGTCCCAGCATACAGGGTCTATGATTTGGGAGGACAGATTGATAGGCTGGAGGGCACTCACAGGACCCTCCACCAACGTGGAACCACAAGGTGCAGGAAAACAGTCATCCTCGTCCCCAGGTGGTGATTCTCATCCTCAACTAGGAGATGGTGGGGTTATGAAGTAGATGCCACGGGAGGCCGAGGATGACTTTGTGTATGGGTGCGGTGGTGATGAGGAAGGGAAGGTGCATTGTTCCCATGGTGAGGGTAAGTGGTGCTGTGACGTGTGTAATTGTGCCGGATCCCAATGGTATGAAGTTAAGTTCAGGGAGGAGGCAAGGGCCTGGTTGATGAAGTTCCCAGCGGCACCGGAGTCCACTAGAGCTATAGAGACAACAGTTGAGGGACAGACAAGGTTTGGCAGAAAACAATGATAATGGAATACTCACACCTACCCTGGGAGACGGTAGGTCAAGGGGCCGCTCCTCTGCTCTAGTGAACCCCAGGTTGGGATGCTGGTGCCCCTCCTGGCCACAAAAGGGACAGTGCCCAGGGGCAGTATTCTGTAACGTAAATGCAGGGAGTCAGTAAGAAACATGAACATAAACAAAACCAATACTGCCTGAAGACTGAGGCTATTGAGGGCTAAATAAAGGGGAATATAAAGTGACGGCCTACCCCGGGCCAGTTGTGCGCCGCCCTGTGGGACTCCCAATCATAGCCATTTGTGATACAGCCTGGAATCAAACCAGGGTGTCGGTAGTGACACCTCAAGCACTGAGATTCAGTGCCTTAGACCGCTGCGCCACTTAGGTAATGATGAAGTCCAGGTGTGCATAGCTATGGGGAGCAGTTGTGTGTAATGATGGTTGCCAGATGTGCATATTGTGGGTTGCCAGTACTGGTGATGAGTAGACCGGTGACGTCGAGTCCCGGAGAGAGGGAACAGGAGTAGGCGTGACAAGAGCATACAATTTTGTTGTTTCTCGGAGAACAATTGTAAAAATATAAAAAAATCCCATACTTTGGGAAAACATAAAACAGACTTTGGGAGAAAAAAAGTCACAGATTTTATAGGGCCCCCCTTAGAGTTGTTTATTAAGCATTATTTTACCAGGTATATTGACAGAAAACAGTGCACTACTTTCTTTTGTACACTAGGGAGGGATGTATTTTCTGTTTGTTAAGATTGACATAGTATTTTTATTGTGGTGTTGAAAACGCAAACCATGATACGGAAGTGCCCGAAGTTGGTATGATTTTTTTATTGGTTGTGTGGTTCATTGGGACCAGTGGAAATTTTAGCATGTAAATCTTGGTGGGGCAAATATTTTTAATGTGGGATGCATGCAAGAAAGCCAATACACAACACTAAACAATACATGAATTGCACTATAACGGTGACAAACGGTGCCCGCAAACTGTTAGGGCCTACATAAAGCTATCCCAATATCACGACTCCCGCCGAAGTCGCCTGTCTTCTAGCCATCGCCGCTCCACCTTTAATTTTCCATTTGTTTTGTCTTGTTTTTCTGCACACCTGTTTTACATCCCCTCATCACTCTCCATGTATATTATCCTCTGTTCCCCCCATGACTGTGTGTGTAATTGTTCGTTACGTGTTATGTGTGACGCTTCATGCTGGTTTTCCCCCGGGTCTTGTTTGGAACCCGTGGTGTTGTATGCTGTACATTATTTGCGTGACGAGTGCGCTATTCGCGTTTGCCTTTGGCGGGAGTGTCGTTACGCAGTTGCATCCGACTGTTTTCCTTATGCCAAATAAAGCCTGTTCACTCATCTCTGCTCTCCTGCACCTGACTTCAGTTGACCAGTTGTGCACACTGTTGACACCCAACACCTTACCACTACTACACCTGGTTGTCAGTGGAGCCTTTTCTGGCCACGAAACAGTTAATTCAGCCTCATTTACTGCCTTTTTAAAAAACATAGCTGATATGGCTGACTTGCTTAAACAAATGTGGTTTGTACTGACAATTGAGAAGTAGTACATTTTGTTGCTCCCAGCCTATAGACTGAAACTAAAACAGGAAACGTCCGGCAGCATTCGCACAAAACTGAAAGTGTGAACCACTGCTTTTAATCAGGGCAAGGCGACTGGAAACATGACCGAATACAAACAGTGTAGCTATTCCCTCCGCAAGGCAATCAACCGAGCTAAGCGTCAGTATAGAGACAAAGTAGATTCGCAATTCAACGACTCAGACACGAGAGGTATGTGGCAGGGTCTACAGTCAATCACGGACTACAAAAAGAAAACCAGC
>NC_088219.1:18138027-18153027 GCF_036934945.1 Oncorhynchus masou masou | reverse complement strand
TTCCGCACACCTCCCTGTCCTCAACCTTACTATAGCAGTCCCAGTGCGAAGCCTTTTACTCTCCCCCCAGCAACAACAACAGTAGGAACAAGGAACCCAGGTGGTGCTACAGAGAAGAGAGAGAGAAAACAGCCACAATAGACCTGCTGGGATGAATGATATCAACATATTAATCATAGGTTGGTTGGTTACCTCATATAATATTTCATAACAATGATAACACAGATGACATCATCAAGGCCGCATGATAAACAGCCAATCAGCATTCGAGGCTCAAACCACCCAATAAACAGTATAAATACTTTGAACTGGTTACTAGTTATCTGTTCATCTCAGTTCTGTGTAGCTCAATGGAGTATTTCCTGTCAAGTCAAATGTTCATTGGATTTGATGAGAGTGGTTGAGTGAGATTGCGCAGGACCCCCCCAGTCCTCTGAAAGTTTTGCTGCGTTTAACAGAATTCTTGTGAAAGGGGGAGGCGTTTATCATATGCAGTGTGATTTTATTGATTGCATTGCCCTGCAAATGAGATATTAAAGCAGGAAATTAAAAATGAACTCCTCCTCTCCTCCTCAGCCTAGCTGTCCTGTTCCTCTGCTATGATGGCTTATTTACAACCTCGTTCCCTTCCTGTTTACAGCATCGATTGGCCCTGTGTTTGTTTTACCTGTCACCTAGACCATACATCAACAGAAAGAGGGAGTAACGGAGAGAGAAAGAGGGGAAAGAGGAGAGGGAGAGAGAGAAAGTGTGTGTGTGTGCATGAGAGAGGGTGTGAAAAGGAGAGGGAGTGAGAGAGAGCATTATCCAAAGAAGCAATATAATCTTGTTTGCTCATCAATTTGATCAAAAGATTGCAATGTGTACAGCACATTCAGTCAACGGAACCCATCAGTAGTGCTGTTAAGTCAGTTATGTCTCAGCACAAGTTCAAATTTAAACATCTCAAGAGCATGTGTGTGGGCCGCGGATTTGCTTTCAGAAAGTCGATTTATTTATAAGTGGTTTTACTTTTGTTGTCAGTGGCGGTGTGGGACAGCGAGATGGCTCACCAGTATCGGTCATCCCCATTGGTGCTCAGCGGAGCAGACACTCTGACCATACAGTGCCACAAAAGCATCCCTGGCCTCATTCCCTGGGGCTATCTGCTCATTTTACCCGTCGTTCTCACTGTCCTGCCTTCCCCTCAGCCCTGACTCCTCTCAGCCATGGCCCTCTCCCAACCTGCTCTCTCAGGTGACCAGCCAATGAAAATAGGTTGAGATCAGATAATAAAATTGATTAATAATGACATTAATAAAATGAGGGATTTGGTGGTCTTTCTGTCTGCAAAATTCTATACCTCCAGAATGCTTTTCTGAGGGTGTTTTCCCTCAATGCCATTCATTTTTTTTTACCCCTTTTTCATGGTATCCAATTGGTAGTTACAGTCTTATGAAGGTGAAGGTCAAGAGCCATACGTACTCCGAAACACAACCCAACCAAGCCACACTGGTTCTCGACACAATGCCCACTTATCCCAGAAGCCAGCCACACCAATGTATCACCAGAGGAGTTGCTAGTGCGCGATGGGACAAGGACATCCCTGATGGCCAAACCCTCCCTAACCCGGATGGCACTGGGCCAATTGCACGCCGACCCATGGGTCTACTGGTCACAGCCGGCTGCAATGGAGCCTGGACTTGAACTAAGAATCTCTAGCGGCACAACTGCGATGCAGTGATTTTGACCACTGCACCACTCGGGAGGACCTCAAAGCCTTACATAACAATTAAGAAATGTAATATCAAGTGCAGTCAACAATAGAGAGGGTGTATTTGAATGTAAAACACGCTGCCTACAGGTGTAGGATCTTAATTTGAGGCAGTTTGCTACAGCAGGAAAATAATCCTGCCGCGACATGAAATGTGAATCATTTTGTGGATTATAATTAATTGCTTATTTTTGTTGGAGTTAATACATGGAAAATTAAATCTGAAATTTCTAACTCTACAATCACATCATTTAGCAGACACTCTTATCCAGAGTAAGTTAAGTTCATACTAGTCCCCTGTGGGACTCAAACCCACGCAAATGGCATTGCATGCGCCATGCTCTACCAACTGAGCTACACAGGAAGCCTTTTTAAACCTCAAATACACTGTATATGAAATGTTACTGTAAGGTAAGCTAGTGATACATAGCTTTTAGCTACTGTACATACATATCCACTATATTTACAAAAGTATGTGGACAACCCTTCAAATGAGTGGATTCGGCTATTTCAGCCACATTCGTTGCTGACAGGTGTATAAAATCGAGCACACAGCCATACAGTTTTCATAGCTGCTGCTACTCTCTGTTTATCATATATGCATAGTCACTTTAACTATACACTCATGTACATACTACCTCAATTGGGCTAACCAACCAGTGCTTCCGCACATTGGCTATCCGGGCTATCTGCATTGTGTCCTGCCACCCGCCAACTCCACTTTTACGCTACTGCTACTCTCTGTTCATCATATATGCATAGTCACTTCAACCATATCTACATGTACATACTACCTCCATCAGCCAGACTAACCGGTGTCTGTATGTAGCCTCGCTACGGTATGTAGCCTCGCTACTGTATGTAGCCTGTCTTTTTACTGTTTTATTTCTTTACCTACCTATTGTTCACCTAATACCTTTTCTGCACTATCGGTTAGAGCCTGGAAGTAAGCGTTTCACTGTAAGGTCCTACACCTGTTGTATTCGGTGCACGTGACAAATAAACTTTGATTTTATTTGATTCATAGACAAACATTGGCAGTAGAATTGCCTTAATGAAGAGCTCAGAAAGTCAGTTTGTCAAATATCTGCCCTGCAAGAGCTGCCCGGTCAACTGTAAGGGCTGTTATTGTGAAGTAGAAACGTCTAGGAGCAACAACGGCTCAGCCACGAAGTGGTAGGCCACACAAGCTCACAGAAGTCCTGAAGCATGTGACGCGTAAAAAATGACTGTCCTCAGTTGCAACACTCACTACCAAGTTTCGAAACTGCCTCTGGAATCAATGTCAGCACAAGAACTGTTCGTCAAAGCTTCATGAAATGGGTTTCCAAGCCTAAGATCACCGTGCGAAATGCCAAGCGTCGGCTGGAGTGGTGTAAACCTTGCCGCCATTGGACTCTGGAGCAGTGGAAACGCGTTCACTGGAGTGATGAATCACGCTTCACCATCTGGCAGTCTGACGGTCGAATCTGGAGTGACGAATCACGCTTCACCATCTGGCAGTCCGACGGTCAAATCTGGAGTGATGAATCACGCTTCACCATCTGGCAGTCCGACGGTCAAATCTGGAGTGATGAATCACGCTTCACCATCTGGCAGTCCGACGGTCGAATCTGGGTTTGGCGGACGCCAGGACAGAAGAAAAATCAAATCCATATTTGGTGTGACCACCCTTTGCCTTCAAAACAGCATCAATCTTTGAAGGTACACTTGCACAAAGTAAGGGATTTTGTAGGCATATAGTCAGGTGTATGATTAAACAATTATACCAAACAGGTGCTAATGATCATCAATTCAATATGTAGGTTGAAACACAATCATTAACTGAAACAGAAACAGCTGTGTAGGAGGAATAAACCTGGGTGAGAAACAGACAAACTCAGCTAACAAGGTGAGGTTGCTGAAGACAGTTTACTGTCAAAAGTCATACACCATGGCACAGCAACAAGGCACAAGGTAGTTATACTGCATCAGGTCTCTCCCAGGCAGACATTTCAAGGCAAACAGGGCTTTCCATATGTGCTGTCCAAGCATTTTTGAAGAAGCACAAAGAAACGGGCAACGTTGAGGACCGTAGATGCAGTGGTCGGCCAAGGAGACTTACTACAGCAGATGAAAGACACATCATGCTTACTTCCCTTCGTAATTGGAAGATGTCCAGAAGTGCCATCAGCTCAGAATTGTCAGAAAACAGAGGGACGCTGGTACACCCATCTACTGTTCGGAGGAGTCTGGTCAGAAGTGGCTTTCGCGGCCAAAAAGCCATACCTCCAACGTGGAAATAAGGCCAAGCGACTCAACTATGCACGAAAACACAGGAACTGGGATGCTGAAAAATGGCAGCAGGTACTCTGGACTGATGAGTCAAAATTAGAAATATTTGGCTATAGTAGAAGGCAGTTTGTTCGCCGAAGGGCTGGAGAGCGATGCACGAATGAGTGTCTGCAGGCAACAGTGAAGTATGGTGGAGGTTCCTTGCAAGTTTGGGGCTGCAAATACTTATCCATTTTGTAATACCATCTGATTGGCCCCAAATGTATTATGCATCATGACAGGGACCCCAAACATAGTTCTCAATAACGTTCGCTGTATCTTCAGCATTAAGAAGAACAAGGAAGTCCTGGAAGTGATGGTATGGCCCCCACAGAGCCCTGATCATCGAGTCTGTCTGGGATTACGTGAAGAGAGAGAAGCACCTGAGGCTGCCTAAATCCATAGAAGAACTGTGGTTAGTTCTCCAAGATGTTTGGGCCAACCTACCTGTCGAGTTAATTCAAAAACTGTGTACAAGTGTACCGAGGAGAATTTATGCTGTTTTGAAGGCAAAGGGTGGTCACACCAAATATTGATTTGATGTAGATGTTTCTTCTGTTCACTCACTTTTCTTCTGTTCACTCTCATTTTGATTTGATTTAGAATGGGCCCATATGCGCCGGACCCAGTATCTCAGAAACGTCCGCCCTCCTGGGTTTTTCACGCACGGCACGACAAACAAAAGATATCCAGTCAGCGACAGTCTTGGGGGAAAAAACAGCTCATTGATGAGAGAGATCAAAAGAGAATGGCAAGAATTGTGCAATATAACAGGTGGGCCACAAACAGACAAATAAAGGCGCAGTACAATTGTGGTGTGCAAAGTGACATCTTGGAACGCACAACTCATTGGTCCTTGTCACGGATGGGCTATTACAGCAGACAACCACACCAAGTTCCACTCCTATCAGCTAAAAACAAGAAGGTGCGGTTCTACTGGGCACACGATCACCAACATTGGACAATTGAGGAGTGGAAAAACATTGCCTGGAAGATGACAGCGAGTTCAGTTTACTTTAGTGGCCTGCACAGTCCCCAGACCATAACCTAATAGAGCATCTTTGGGATGAGATTGAACAGGCTATTCGCAACAAGAACGTACCATCATCCAATCTGCAGCAACTGCGTGATGCCATCTCGCCAGAATGGACCAACATCCCTGTGGAACATTTGCGACACCTTGTATAATTCCCCCAAAAAATCAGGCTGTTCTGGAGGCAAAGGGGGGTCCGACTTGGTACTAGATGAGTGTACCTAATAATCTTGCCAGTGAATGTATGTATATACACGACCGTTCAAAAGTTTGGGGTCGCTTAGAGATGTCCTTGTTTTTGAAAGAAAAGCAATTTTTTTTCTCCATTCAAATAACATCAAATTGATCAGAAATACAGAAGGCCAGCATCCCGGAGTCGCCTCTTCACTGTTGACGTTGAGACTGGTGTTTTGCGGGTACTATTTAATGAAGCTGCCAGTTGAGGACTTGTGAGGCGTCTGTTTCTCAAACTAGACACTCTAATGTACTTGTCCTCTTGCTCAGTTGTGCACTGGAGCCTCCCACTCCTTTTTCTATTCTGGTTAGACACAGTTTGCGCTGTTCTGTGAAGGGAGAAGTACACAGCATTGTACGAGATCTTCAGTTTCTTGGCAATTTCTCACATGGAATAGCCTTCATTTCTCATAATAAGAATAGACTGACGAGTTTCAGAAGAAAGTTACTTATGTTTGGCCATTTTCAGCCTGTAATCGAACCAACAAAAATGCTGATGCTACAGATACTCAACTAGTCTCAAGAAGGCCGGTGTTATTGCTTCTTTAATCAGAACAACAGTTTTCAGCTGTACTAACATAATTGCAAAAGGGTTTTCTAATGATCAATTAGCCTTTTAAAATTTCCAGCTACAATAGCTACAAAGGTTTCCAGCTACAATAGTCATTTACAGCATTAACAATGCATACGCTCTATTTCTGATAAATTTGATGTTCTTTTCATGGACAAAAAATGTGCTTTTCTTTCAAAAACAAGGACATTTCTAAGTGACCACAAACTTTTGAACAGTAGTGTATATACAGTGGGGCAAAAAAATATTTAGTCAGCCACCAATTGTGCAAGTTCTCCCGCTTAAAAAGATGAGAGAGGCCTGTAATTTTCATCATAGATACACTTCAACTATGACAGACAAAATGAGAAAAAAATCCAGAACATCACATTGTAGGATTTTTAATGAATTTATTTGCAAATTATGATGGAAAATAAGTAACCTGGACAACACTCGGCCAATTGTGCACCCTATCTGTAGTGACACCTCAAGCACTGCGATGCAGTGCCTTAGACCATTGTGCCACTCGGGAGGCTGAGTGAGAGTACATTTTATACAAACACGGTATTTATGTTGGCATTATAAAAACTATTTTTATACAGATTACAATAAATAAAGGGAAGGAGAAGGACTGTTAAAAAAACACTCTAGATTAGACAGACAAGAGGAGCACAGTTGACATGACTCATTGTAATCTAAAAGTGTGTGACAAAATGACAGCAAAATAACAACACCAAAGATGGGATCTGCACTTCATAAATGCCATGCTTTGAACCTCGTTCTCTTTTCAACATTTAAATGTGTAACATCATTGATGTTGCCTGCCTAAGAAAGGGTTTAATTTGTGTTAAGTGTTGCATTCATCAATTGTCTTCATGCTTTGATACATGCTGAATATCTTGCATTCCATTAACAGTGAACATAATTCAGCGAGAAAGAGAGCGAGCGAGAGAGAGAGAGAGAGAGGGAAAGAGAGCATGTGTGATGCATCTGTACATCAGCAACTTTCTTTGGGAGAAACATAGAGGAACGTTGGGGATGAGGATGAGTAAGGCCACGTGGGCGTTCACTGATGTTAATTAGCCACAGAGGGCAGAGAGACCAGACGCTGGGTCCCCATGATGATGTCTTCTGTTTGTTTCTCTCTCTCTCTGCTCCACTGGGGTGAACCTTCCGGTGGTACACAGGTTGGCTCAGGGACCCCTATCACCAACAACAAATCCCCCAAAACACCCAAACAGTCTCAAACACAAGACCAGACCCCTCCTGTATTTTACTACCTTTCAACTCTAAACTAAACTACGAAGTCTCCCGGCTGCTCATACAGTATCCCCCCTGCCGCCCCACCACCCCTCTCCCTCTAGAAGCAGCCCCGTAGAACACCCTCAATGGGCCTCCGGGCCTGCTAAACAACCAGCGACTCCCACTCCCTCTACCCATGCTCAGCGAGCTGCCTCCCTATCCCCATGCTCAGCCCAGGCTCTACCCATGCTTATACCAGAAGAGCAAACTACTACTCCACTGCCACATCCATGTCTGACACATGATATCTTGGGACCAGTTCCCTGGACCCAGATTAATAAGCTCTCAGGCTAAACAGTATGATTACCTTCTGCCTTCTTCCTTAAAGTAACAGGATGGTTAGAATGTTATCCCCCATCTGGCGATCATCAACATCATGCATCTAGAACTCAAACGTGTACTCCAGTTCTAATAGACACCAACACTTTGGAAGCCCATGGAAAACACACACATGAGCACATAACACACTCTGGCTTTCCCCCTAGAGACAGAGACTCTCTGTAAATAGGAACACCAAGCACTAAAAAGCTTGGCGGACGACACCACTTAATGCCCAGACAGAGTTCCTCATGCTGTTTGATCTGGACTCCATGGTGAATGGGGGGGTTCCTCTGACTGTAAATATTCAATGTATGAAGTGCTAATGGCCACAGCAAGACTGACATTAGCCACACTGACTAATGGCCACAAAGTCATTGACCGTTTTGGAACCACATTGATAAACGTGGTGTTTGACGTCATCGAACACAGTATCTGAAATGTCACTGCAGGCCATCCAGCTTGTCACACTGGATATTAATATTAATGGATGATATTAATAAAGCTTCAATAGTCAGCACGCAAACACAACATACCTTCCAGGGACATGAATGAATGGCCAGATTTAAGAGCCATTTTAATGTAGATCATTGGAAATATTTTCCTATGGTTTGTTCATCATGGAATTGAAAAGATTCTTCACCATTGTCTGTCTCCGGAGGAATCCACTCTTGAACAGATTATATTTCCAATTGGTTTCAACAGAAAAGGGTCAAATCCCTTCCAATTTCTTGTCGGTCAAAGTCTTTCAGTAGAACTGAAACATTCAATGAAAAGGCCTAGTAAATTGGAAAAATATTATTACATCTCTTAAAGAGGCAATCTGCAGTTGCTACATCAATCTTTGGACTTACAAATTAATGATATTCACTTATTGATTATTGAAGAATAGAACTTATAAATGCTTGATGAGCTTAGTTCAACTGTCATACCCCATCAGAACCCATTATATAACCTTATTTTTCTCCAATGTGTGTAAACAATGTAAACGTTAACAAACACAATATAGCATTAAAACATGGTTAAAACTATAATTTTGATATCATGGATGGTCCGTCCTTGCATCCATAGCTCTGTCTATGCAACAGCGCCTCTTCAACCTCAGGAGGCTGAAGAAATTTGTCTTGTCACCCAAAACCCTGACCAACTTTTACAGATGCACAATCGAGAGCATCCTGTTGGGCTGTATCACAGCCTGGTATGGCAACTGCACCGCCCCCAACACAAGGCTCTCCAGAGGGTGGTCTGCACAACGCATCAACGGGGGCAAACTACCTGCCCTCCATGACACCGACAGCACCCGCTGTCACAGGAACGCCAAAAAGATCAAGGACAACAACCACCAAAGCCACTGCCTGTTCACACCGCTATCATCCAGAAGGCGAGGTCAGTATAGGTGCATCAAAGCTGGGACCGAGATACTGAAAAACAGCTTCTATCTCAAGGCCATCAGACTGCTAAACAGTAATCACCAACTCAGAGAGGCTGCTGCCTACATTGAGACCCAATCACTGGACTCTTTAATAAATGGATCACTAATCACTTTAAACATTGGCATTTTAAATAGTGCCAGTTTAATAATGTTTACATATCTTAGATTACTCATATCACATGCATGTACTGTATTTTATACCATCTACAGCACCTGTCTATGGCACTCGGCCATCTCTCATCCATATACTTATAGGTACATATACTCAATTCATCCCTTTAGATTTGTGTGTATTAGGTACTTGCTGGGGAATTGTTAGATTACTTATTAGATGTGTGTGTATTAGGTATTGTTGGGGAATTGTTAGATTACTTGTTAGATGTGTGTGTATTAGGTACTTGTTGGGTAATTGTTAGATTACTTGTTAGATGTGTGTGTATTAGGTACTTGTTGGGGAATTGTTAGATTACTTGTTAGATATTACTGCACTGTCGGAACTAGAAGCACAAGCATTTCACTACACTCACATTAACATCTGCTAGCCATGTGTATGTGACCAATACCTTTTTTTATTTTATTTCTCCAACCCCATCCCTTAGCTTTTTACCAAAACAGGGGCGGGGAGGTGGCTTTGCTATTGTTTCAACTACTGATTGCCACTTTAAAGCATGGTATGGTAAGCAGGGTAGTGTACAGTGTGTGTGGTCAAAACTATAATACGGTATATGCTCCCTCTCTCTCTCTCTCTCTCTCTCTCTCTCTCTCTCTCTCTCTCTCTCTCTCTCTTTCTCTCCCTCTCCCTCTCACTCTCTCTCTATTTCTTTTGTCCCCTCTCTCTCTCTCTCTCCCTCTCACTCTCTCTCTATTTATTCTTTCCCCCCCCCTCCCTCCCTCCCTCCCTCCCTCCCTCCCTCCCTCCCTCCCTCCCTCCCTCCCTCCCTCCCTCCCTCCCTCCCTCCCTCCCTCCCTCCCTCCCTCCCTCCCTCCCTCCCTCCCTCCCTCCCTCCCTCCCTCCCTCCCTCCCTCCCTCCCTCTCACTCTCTCTCTATTTATTCTTTCCCCTCTCTCTCTCCTCTCTCTCCATACGGGGTGGGGGAGCTATAAATTAAAGTGGGGAATTACTGCTAACTGTTGGAATAAATTTAAGCGCTTTTGCATCTGTAAACACAGTCTGACTGCGTAATTACTGCACACTCCCACTGAGAGCATCGAAGGAGAGCGAGAGGGATGAGGGAAGAAATGGGAAAGGAGAGAGAGAGAGGGATGAGGGACTAAATGGGAAAGGAGAGAGAGAGGGCGGCGGGGGGAATACATGGAGGGGGATCTGACTTCGTGGGCTTCGTGAGTCGAGGTTGGATAGTAAAAATATTTACTCCTTTTGTTTATCTTGTTTTTAAGTGTAAAGGGGAGCATTATTTGAGCATGTTTCCAAGGCTTCTGTGCACATGTGTACTCTGCTAAAAGGGAATTAATTCCGTCTTAATTTATATAATAAAGGCACAGATTGATAATATCAATATTACACACATTAACAATAGCTGCATCACCATGCTTTTGAAAAACAGGGCTGCTACCTTGTGTGTAGGCTTAGCCAGGCATTCATGGATCCCAACAGAGGTAACTGAGCCAATAACATTTTAAAGTATTTATTTTCACTGGGATTGTCCATGTGAAAAAAAACTTTTGATTTTGGTTCAGTTGATCTTTGCTGCCCTGCAGGTAAAATAAGAGTAGATAATCAAGCAGGAACCAAAGAGCTTGAGAATGCTCAATCAGTAATCAAAGGGAGAAAGATTCTTCACATGTCACTTACATTCCAAGGAAAATGATGACAGCCTCTTTAAAAAAGATATAGGAACATCAGGCTGACTGGAGGGGGAGATACCATGAAGGCTCGAGGGAGAGATGAGTTGATGTAGTATGTGAACAGAAACACAGTGGTAAAACATGGTGAGGATGAGGAAAAATGTACACTGCAGTAAGAGCAAGAAGAAAAATCATAGAACTGGACGAGAACAACATAAACACAACTGGTGATGTTAACACAGTATATCACATGGAAGAGATTAGGGGAAACAGCGAGAGGGTGAGCTGGGGGGTGTAGAGGACGGAGGGGGGAGGAGGGAGAGAGAGGGCAAACATGTTGGAGCTCTTATCAGTGCCGAGAGATGAGTTGATGTAGTATGTGAACAGAAACACAGTGGTAAAACATGGTGAGGATGAGGAAAAATGTACACTGCAGTAAGAGCAAGAAGAAAAATCATAGAACTGGACGAGAACAACATAAACACAACTGGTGATGTTAACACAGTATATCACATGGAAGAGATTAGGGGAAACAGCGAGAGGGTGAGCTGGGGGGTGTAGAGGACGGAGGGGGGAGGAGGGAGAGAGAGGGCAAACATGTTGGAGCTCTTATCAGTGCCGAGTTGATTGAGAGGCTGTGCAGAGTGCTTCAGATAGTGAGAGAGCAGCGGTTGCCTTGGGGATCATTGGCTTCTCTGTGTCACATACACCCCACACCTCCTCTTCACACACACAAGGCGCACGCACACACACGCATACTCACAAACTCACACACACAAGCTTTTTAGCAGGTGCAAACAGGCCCAGCACTAACCAGGTAACAAGGTCTGGAGCCTGTTCATTCCAAAACACTATATATAATTTCAATTCCAAAACGCTATATATCCATTTTCATTCCAAAACACTACATATAATTTCAATTCCAAAACGCTATATAGCCATTTTCATTCCAAAACACTACATATCATTTCAATTCCAAAACGCTATATATCCATTTTCATTCCAAAACACTACATATAATTTCAATTCCAAAACGCTATATATCCATTTTCATTCCAAAACACTACATATAATTTCAATTCCAAAACACTATATATCCGTTTTCATTCAAAAACACTATATATAATTTCAATTCCAAAACGCTATATATCCATTTTCATTCCAAAACACTATCTATCCATTTTCATTCCAAAACACTATCTATCCATTTTCAGAAATGTTGGTAAATTGGCTTATCTTTTTAAAGAACTTACAAAAGAGGTGTGTTTTTCCACTATCTAATCATGGCATGGGGTCATTCAATGAGGGCTCCCGAGTGGCGCAGCAGTCTAAAGTACTGTGTCTCAGTGGAAGAGGCGTCACTACTGTCCCAGGACGTATCACATCTGGTCGTGATTGGGAGTCCCATATGGCAGTACACAACTGGCCCATCATTATCTGGGTCTGGCCAGTGTAGGCCGTCCTTGTAAATGAGAATTTGCCTGGTTATATAAAAACATTTTTTTAATGGTTTCATTTCAGAGAGACAAATATCATGTTTATTTGCATAACGCTATATATCAGTGTCACTCTCAAAGAAATAAGTATTAAAGTGATAATATTTAACTTGTTGGGCTTCATGACCAAATTATCATAGAAATGTGAGTTATAGATCTATCATTCTACCTGAAAGCAAGTCTAATAGCGGTAGATATGTTCTATGTGCTCTATTTCTATGCTTCCCGTTCCCGATAAGTTTCGTTTTTTTGTCTTAAAATACAATATTTTTGGTTCTGAAAATATATTTCACAGCAGTTTAGATGGTACAATGATTCTCTACACCACATTATCTTATTTTGTCACAAACTGAAATTAGGTGAACTATTACAGTTTTAGCATCCAGGAAACAACGGAGTGATTTCTGCATAGTGCAAAGTTAGGGAGAGTGGGATAAATTGAGCCATATTTACATTCAGCATCACTATGTCAAGGGAAATATGATATTCTATCTAACAAAGGTCTGCATACTGTATATTTCAGGATGGTGTGTATCCCTGGAAATAATCTGAATTTTTAAAAGCTTGTCCAAAAAGGTGGTCTCTTGACATGGGTATTGGGTAAATTGAGCAGCTGAACCGGGTAAGTTAAGCCACACACACATTTCTGTACTGAATGAAAAATGACCACTACATTTTAAAAACCATGTCTGTCTTTATTTCCCAAACACAATTCAACACAATCACAATCGCTCTTTTGTCTTTTCATGATTTTAAGCAATATGCAGAAATCGCTTCACCATTTCCTGGTTGCTAAAATTCTAATAGTTCACCTAATTTCAGTTTAAGTGACATAACAAGCAATGTACATTGTAGGGAATCATTGTACCATCTAAACCGTTGTGAAATATCCTTTCAATAACCAAAAATATTGTTTTATTAGACTTTCAATGAGAAGGACAGATCTATTACTCACATTTCTATGTGAATTTGGTCGGGTCGCATAAAATGTTACATATTACAGCTTTAACAACAAACAAACACTTTGTGCTGTTTAAAACACTTATAACATAGGCCAGGCCCTGTTGTTACCTCATATCCCAGGGATAATGCCTTGCATTACTCCTGGGAAGAAAACACTTACATTTGCTCAACTTGCCATTGGTTTAACCATGGGCTCAACTTACCCCAAGGCCATAGGCTCAACTTAACCCAAGGCCATAGGCTCAACTTACCCCAAGGCAAACATTTTGACTACATTAGCCCACACAGGCACAAGGATGCATTTTCATGCTAGGTTTAGGACCTCATATTGAAGCTTATAGACATACCAACTGATGTATAAAACAATCTTAAAATGAACTACTTGCTTTAGAAACCTAATATTTTGGGCAAAATAAGTTTTTTAGAGCTAACTTATTTACCAGTTTTCCCATGTGGTTTCTTTCTTACCCCACTCTCCCCTACTGCTAGATTGTACACAGTCAAATCTAACAAATAACTACATTTTTAATAAAGAACTTTACAAATGCTTTGTGATATCAATATTTAAAAACACTTTCAAAAAATGAACCAATACAGTAAATTGAGATATGTTTGTAAAACATTTACATTCGACATTTTTGTAATTTAGCAGATGCTCTTATGCAGAGCCACTTACTGTTTGTGCATTGATCTTAAGATAGTTAGGTGAGACGACCAAATCACAGTCAAATATACAGTATACCAACTTTCCATTCCAGCTAAACAATGGATATACAGAATAGAGTTTAAAAATATACATATTTTAATACACCTCTAAAATCTATGAATAACAAAATCTGAGAACACACACATGAAGGTACCCCTAAGCAATAATTTCTAGTGAAAAAAATACATGTGAAAAATGTGTGGATATAGCCTTTTGGAAATAATCTCTTCATATACAGATATATTGAGCACCTTTCTACATTTCAATTGGCTGAATAGTTCTACGTGCTGACATTTCTTACTGACTTTTCCTGATGTTTTATCACAACTTCACTTTGGCTCTCTGACACACTCTCTTTTCTTCCTCCCACTCTACCTTTCATTCCCCAATCCCCTGCCTCTTGCTTCATCAGGCATACTGTATCCCTTGGAAATGATCTCCTCTCTTCTCGCTCAGTCCCTCAATAATTAACACCAAGGTTCTATGCTTGTCTGCTCTCAGCAAAACCCAGGGGATATGAGAGAGAGAAGGAACGAGAGAGAGAGAGAGAGAGAGAGAGAGGGGGGGGGAGGGAGAGAGAGAGAGAGAGAGGGGGAGAGAGAGAGAGAGAGAGAGACAAGGAAAGAGGGATGTAGGGAAGTTGCACATTTCACTCCTACTCCAGGTACATGTGCAGCAACCATCAAGGCATTACTGAAACTAGTACTGTTGATTAAATATATACTCCATCAATAGAAACATCAGTTAAAATTCTGATCACTTTCCCTCTGAACAGAGAATACTCATTCTGTCTCCATCAGTGATAGATCTATGGGCTGGTAGAACTGCATGTTACTAGAGAGCCTGTACTGCCTGTGAATGTGACATAATTACAACATTTCTGAGACTCTACAACAGTCTGGGTCACAAATGGAAAAATAAATCTATACTTACTTGTATTCTATATTCAATTGGCTGCAGTAACGCCAGGAACTGAAACAAAACTCTCTATGAAAAATATGGTCACAGCTACTGACAAAGACCATCGCAAACATTGAAATAATGTCCCTGTCACAGGTGATAAACTGAGCTTGCAGTACAAAATCACACAGGTA
>NC_088219.1:18033027-18135527 GCF_036934945.1 Oncorhynchus masou masou | reverse complement strand
AGCCATGGCAATGGCAAGGCCCAAAGGCTAGTTACTGAAGCCAAGTTAATTATGGAGAGGAGGGAGATGGCTTGATTTGTCTCTGGTGGCACCTCTCTCTCTCTTCCTTTAATCTGCCACTGCAATATTGACAAGTGGCAAAAAGGTCTTAAAAAATGTAATGATTGAAAGAGAGATAAATAGAAAGAGATGTACAGACTGAGTGAGAGGAAGAGACGGGAAGATGATGTAATGACGGCTGGGAAAGGAGGTGTTGAGATGCTGCTATTTTCCTGGATATGGAAGCCTGTCTCACAGCATCGACTAAGGGTCTGAATGTACTCAACAGTGTGCACATTTAGCATTTACACAAGTTAACATTTGCACTGTTACACTGTTATTTTCAGAAAATAAGAAAATTAGCTAAAAACCATGAAACTGTCTTTATTTACACTTAACTTTGCTGAGATGATGCTCAAAACAATTATATTAGATGGTTGTTGTTTAGGCCCCATGTCCCCTCTCCCTCTCGCTCTCCCTCTCTCTCTCTTTCTCTCTCGCTCACTCCCTTGTTTACATGCCCATTGAGACTATTACAAAAATGTTCCTGCTATGATGTAAGATGTACAACTCCTAGCCTCCTGTTCTTCCATCCATCTTTTCCTCCTCCCTCTGCAGTGCTGCTACCACTCTCAGTTTAATTGCTTGTGATTGTCAATTCCCACTCTTTAATTGTTCTGACATAACAGAAGGAAAAACAATGACGTGCCATAGCCAATCTTTATCTCTGTTTCTTCTTCCCTATGCACTCCTGCAGCAAAGAGAAACAAAAAAAATGCAAAAAGTGAGCGAAAGAAAGAGAGGGAGGAAAAGGAGAGAAAACTGTATTCGTATAATCACTCAGGCTGATGTATCTGAATGCCTCCCGAGGGGACTACATACTAGGCAAGCTTATGACATACTGTACCTACATACTAACAGTAAGTGCTTGCAGCACATATACAGTTAATCATTCATAAGATATGGGTACAATTGACATGGGTTACATTCAGGGTTGAGGAGATTCTGATTACATGTAATCTTGTAATCAGCCACTTGTAATCAGTTACGTTTCCACCAAAAATATTGTCATCGAATTAAAGATACTCTTGAAAAGTTAGATGATTCCTTCTTGGATCACTTTAAAAAAAATACATTATGACACCTTTCGGTTTTCTCAATTATATTAAATTCACTATGAGACCACTATGATGACACACCAAATGACAACCACCTGTCAGAGACCACTATGATGTCAGACCACTATGATGTCAGACCACTATGATGTCAAACCACTATGATAACACACCAAATACTTTTGGTGGATCTTTTTAATCTTCATCTAATGCATCTTAAGGAGAAAGTAATCCAAAAGTAACTGAAAGTAATTATGTTATGTTACTGAGAGGGCCATTTAAAAAGTTGCGTTACTGATTACAATTTTGGACAGGTAACTAGTAACTGTAATAGATTACATTTAGAGATGTACCTACCCAACCCTGGTTACATTTGACTTGTAATATATATGGGCATCCTGAGAAGCTTTATAATTTAACTGTATCACTGTGGGTTACAACATCCAACAACTCAAACACATTTTCAAAGCTTCATAATGGAGGACCACTTAAATGACATTCACTGATACAGTTTCCCATTGTGACTCTAATTTGTCATAAATGGTTCAAACCAAGTTCCTCATACTTTATTTCAATTGTATGTACCCAGCAGAGCATTCCATCCTACTAACTGTAATTCTATGCATATTAAATCCCCAAAACTGTGTGAGTGTAGTATTGTGAATGTCTGTGCGTTGATCTTGTCATATGTGTTTCATCTCAATTTTTTTTTATTGCATTTCAATGTTACATTGAAGTGTTGTAATTATTCATGGAATATCTGATGACGTTCTATTATAGGAAATGAGTCATATAGTACAGCAGCAACAGTATGCTATGCAATATGCCCTAAGGACATTTTAGGAATGCTATCTTATCTCCAGACAAATTGCATCAAAATTGCCCTCTCTCAAGTTGAAGGCAGTCACACTGTCTGGGCTGGAGGGAAAGATTGCCTCTGCACCTCATCCAATCACACTGTGTGATAAAATAGAAAACCAGCCCATCTACCGCTGGCAATGTATCAGGTCATAAAACATTAACTTAATTGTAAAAAATGTAATAAAATAAAAAACATTGTTCTGAGCATGTTGCTACCTGTGTGGTTCGCAACACACACTTTGCTGTGCAGTCTTTTATCAGCCTAAAAACGTTATCCTGTGATATTTATGCATTTATGTCAATAATGTTTATGTCAATACATTGCAGTCAATGAGAAAAGATGAGTGTCACAGGGTTGAAGCTTACACTGAGTATACCAAACAGTAGGATCACCTTCCTAGTGTTGAGTTGCACCCCCCCCCCCCCTCCCCCGTTTTCCCTCAGAACAGCCACGATTCGTCGGGGGATGGACTCTACAAGGTGTTGAAAGCATTCCACAGGGATGCTGGCGGCCCATGTTAACTCCATTGCTTACCACAGTTGGGTCAAGTTGGCTGGATGTCTTTTGGGTGGAGGACTATTGTTGATACACACAGGAGACTGTTGAGTGTGAAAAACACTGCAGCATTGCAGTTATTAACACAAACCAGTGTGCCTGGCACCTACTACCATACTTCGTTCAAAGGCACTTCAATATTTTGTCTTGCCCATTCCCCCTCTGAATGGCACACATACACAATCCATGTCTCAATTGTCTCAAAGCTTAAAAATCCTTGTAGAAAAAAAGGAAGGCTGGAAAGGTACACAATAGTAGGTTTTGGTAGACAGCAGGTACTAACGTACACAATAGTAGGTTTTGGTAGACAGAAGGTACTAAGGTACACAATAGTAGGTTTTGGTAGACAGAAGGTACTAAGGTACACAATAGTAGGTTTTGGTAGACAGAAGGTACTAAGGTACACAATAGTAGGTTTTGGTAGACAGAAGGTACTAAGGTACACAATAGTAGGTTTTGGTAGACAGAAGGTACTAAGGTACACAATAGTAGGTTTTGGTAGACAGAAGGTACTAAGGTACACAATAGTAGGTTTTGGTAGACAGAAGGTACTAAGGTACACAATAGTAGGTTTTGGTAGACAGAAGGTACTAAGGTACACAATAGTAGGTTTTGTACTTTGGTAGACAGAAGGTACTAAGGTACACAATAGTAGGTTTTGGTAGACAGAAGGTACTAAGGTACACAATAGTAGGTTTTGGTAGACAGAAGGTGCTAAGGTACACAATAGTAGATTTTGGTAGACAGAAGGTACTAAGGTACACAATAGTAGATTTTGGTAGACAGAAGGTGCTAAGGTACACAATAGTAGATTTTGGTAGACAAAAATCATTTTTTTAACCTGTCTCCTCTCCTTCATCCACAATGATTGACGTGGATTTAACAAGTGACATAAATAAGCGATCATAGCTTTCACCAGGATTCACCAGGTCAGTCTATGTCATTGAAAGAGCATGTTTTGTATACTCAGTGTATAAACTCATAGAAAGATAGACAGAGATAAAAAAAAAAAATATATATATATATATATATATACAGGCAGGCAGGCAGGCAGGCAGGCAGGCAGGCAGGCAGGCAGGCATATTCATTCACTCACAAAGAGACAGACAGATAGATAGACAGGAGCAGGCAGACAGAGAGGCAGACTGACAGAACACACAAAAGGCAGACAGACAGATAGACAGGCAGGCAGACAGACACGCAGGGAGGCAGGCAGGCAGACAGACAGGACACATAAAAAGCAGATAGGCCCTAACCCTAACCCAGATTCATGTCCACTTCCGACTCAACCCTAACTCCAACCTCAAAACCTGGGGGTTAGGGTTAAGGTTGAGCTGAGCCAAGATGTGGAGGGTTAGGGTTAGGGTTGAGCTGAGCTGAGCTGAGCCAAGATGTGGAGACAAACCTAAGGTTCAGAGTTATGGTTAGGGTTAGGGTTGAGCCGGGATGTAGACATGAAGCTAGGGTTAGGGTCAGGTTTAGGGTTGAGGTTAGAGTAAGATTTGAGCAGGGATGTGGACATGAAGCTAGGGTTAGAGTTAAGTTCAGGGTTGAATTTAAAGTTGGCCTAACTCTCTCTGTCTGCCTGTGAATGGGTCTATTTAGGCGAGAGATGTGGAGGTGGGAGCAAGGAGGGGGGGGGGGGGTGAAAGAGAGAAATAGGTGAGAGAGGGAGGGAGAGAGAGAGAAAAAGAGTGCGAGAGAAGGAGGGTGTCATGTCCATAGGCATCCATAATGTAGTCCATTGGTTGAAGCTCATCTTTTACCATTGACTGCAATTTATTGTCATAAACATCATATGTTGTGATGCTTATCTTTTTGCAAAAACATCACAGGATGACGTTTTCCAAGGGGGAGGCTGAGCCCACCCTGTGAGCCAAACAGAGTCTTAGGTGTTCTGAGGTCCACCCTAATCAGTGGACTGCAACAGATGTCCAACCTCTTGTTAACCTCGAAAACACCCTGTTCCAGCTTTGACTGACCGCCATGTTGGTGAATCTATCATCCACAATCATCCTCCAAAACGGCTCTGTCCTGTTCCAATACTCTCAAAGTCCACTCTTCCCTCCTTCAACCCTTCCTCTTTCGAACGATATGCCGATGTTAACAACGTGAAGTTTGTATTTTATTATTTTCAAAGGAAAGTCGGTCATTGTGGTTCGAATGAATGAGATGTTATGAAGTGCATGTTTTCAATTTGTGTCTTTCTTTTTTGTAATTTCCTTCTGAAAACAGCAGACGCAAATTTACTCAACTACACACACGTAAATAAATAAATATAGGTCTATGTGGGGGGGGAAATACTATAGATATGGGAATGATTAACCACATTTGACATGTCTTCGTGTTAGAGAGAAAGAGAGCCATCGAGAGAGAGCGAGCGAGAGAGGTCACATCTATGTTCAGGCACAGACAAAGTCATCTCTCTCCTTTGACCACCCCATCCTCGCAACAGCAGAGTCAGTCTCACTTGCTTTCCTTCAGCACCCCTTCCATTCTATTCTCCCGCTCTACATCCCTGAAACCCTTACCAGCTAGCGTCAGCGACAATGGTCAGTGCAGAGAGATGAAGAGGGTAAATACATCACGTTTCATTGCAATTTCGGCTATGCCATCGAAAAATTACGGGGGCTGAGAACTTCGAGGAAAATAATCCAGGGACTGAAGACGGTTAATGAGTAATCACAAATTCTTATCACCTAATGCACAAGTTGATCAGAGCGGTCCAGCTGTCTTGTCATAACCTATTTCATTTATTTCCATTATGACTGCACATTTACTGTAGGCTATGTCGCAGCGGGAGGATATTTGAAAAGGGCAGAGGGAGGTAGGTTGCTAAGAGAGAGAGATAGAGAGACTTGGCAGCACATTATTTTAATGATGGTGAGTGACTGATCCACACTTGACGCTGGCGACTTAATTTGGAACTCAAGCAAGGGCGATTTTGTCGTTTCGTCTGCTTCTGGAGGGCATCGGGACGAACCTGCAAATTGCCTGAACAACGCTATGAGAGGCGCACAAAAGAAAGAGAACGACTGGTGTAAAGGCGGTAAGGTGAATGTTGATCGTTTTGCCAGGGGAGGATTGTCAGTAGCCTAGCTATTGCACTTATTCCATTGTGCATCAGTTTGGGTGAGGCTTGCTTATAGACTGTCTTGACAAGTCAAAGCTACCAGTGGTGTCTGTCTTGATAAAGTAGGCTAGGCTACTAAATACACAAATGCAGTAAATGTGGTGAGCCTCTTGCACATTTGGCATATTAACAAAAAAATCAAGCGATGTTTTTCAAACGTATGCTTTTTCCATATGACTAACTTAAGCACTAAGGCCCGAGGGGGTGTGGAATATAGCCAATATACCACGGCTAAGGTTACAAATTCACGCACACTTGAATAGCCCATAGAACGTTTAAATTACATTTAATTTCGCCTATACAGGCGGTAATGGCCGCAGGAACAAGTTGGGATAGTGGAGCGCGGTTACTTCCCGTGTAGGTTACCTGTGCGTGACAAATTGTCCTTGTGTGTTTATGTTTGCGCGCGTTTTTTTTATTTATTAATGCGGCATATTAGCGGAGAAGACAGTCAACCAAGGTGCTGTAGCCCATGGTAACGATGAAGTTGGTTGTGTCAGTGGAACACATTTTCTGTGATACTGTTGTATCCTTTTAGGCATACTCCCGTCTATGACAGGCCCTATGGGGGTACCAGTAAAGGTTGAAAGGCTCGACGACCTGGCACATAGCGCCTTTAGAATATCCCACTTACAAGTGTTCAGGCCAGCAACAGCCCAAATATACATATTTACATTTCTTGACTAAACCAACTAACTGAAATATCAATGTGTAATGATGATAAATACCATTGGAATATAAATCATAGGGCTATCCCTTGGATTCTGCAGGCTCACTTGTGGTTTAAAGATTGCAGCCCATATATACACAACATGACCAAAAGTATGTGGACACCTGCTCGTCGAACATCTCATTCCAAAATCATGGGCATTAATATGTATTAGTCCCCACTTTACAGCCTCCACTCTTCTGGGAAGGCTTTCCACTAGATGTTGGAACATTGCTGCAGGGACTTGCTTCCATTCAGCCACAAGAGCATAAGTGAGGTCGGGCTGATTCATCACTACAGTGAACGCGCTTCCACTGCTCCAGAGCCCAATGGCAGTGAGCTTTACACCACTCCAGACGACGCTTGGCATTGCGCATGGTGATCTTAGGTTTGTGTGCGGCTGCTCAGCCATGGAAACCCATTTCATGAAGCTCCCGACGAACAGTTCTTGTGCTGACGTTGCTTCCAGAGGCAGCTCTTCAGTAAGGCAATTCTACGGCAAATGTTTGTCTATGGAGATTGCATGGCAGTGTGCTTGGTTTTATAGACCTGTTGGTAACTGTGTGGCTGAAATAGCCTAATCTAATTTGAATGGGTGTCCAAATACTTTTGTATATAAAGTGTATTTCAGCCTCGCAGCAAATATCCTCTGCTCAGTGTCAGTCCTACCTAGAGTGTAGACCTTATAGGGTTGGCAGGTAGCCTAGTGGTTAGCGTGTCGGGCCAGTAACCAAAAGATTGCTAGATTGAATCCCAGAGCTGACAAGGTAAAAAAATCTGTCTTTCTGCCCCTGAACAAGGCAGTTAACCCACTGTTGCTAGGTTGTCATTCTAAGAAATAATTTGTTCTTAACTTACTTGCCTAGTTAAATAAAGGTTAAATATAAATTAGGGTGGTAAATTTCCCAGTTTTCCAGAAATATCAGTTGGACGATCCCTGGATTAAGGATGGATTAAACTGAAAATCCGGGAATCCGCCACCGGGATTTCTGGGATTTTTGGGAAAGTTACCAGACTTTTGCAACCCTAGTCCCACCCCTTTACTCAACCTTAGTCCCACCCCTTTACTCAACCATAGTCCCTCCCCTTTACTCAAGCCCAGTCCCACCCCTTTACTCAACTCTAGTCCCACCCCTTTACTCAAACCTAGTCCCACTCCTCTACTCAAACCTAGTCCCACCCCTTTACTCAACTCTAGTCCCACCCCTTTACTCAAGCCTAGTCCCACCCCTTTACTCAACTCTAGTCCCACCCCTTTACTCAACCCTAATCCCACCCCATTACTCAACCCTAGTCTCACCCCTTTACTCAACTCCAGTCCCACCCGTTTACTCAACAACGTGTGTTATTTCATACAGCAACACATCGGGGAGATTGTCTGACACTGGCCCCAACAGGTTTAGCTTTGGAAAACAAGGATACATACAGGCCATCGAGGAACTCATTCTTTGTGGGATTGCATTTCCTTGACATTTTTACGTGGTGAGAGTTTAGGTTCTTCTTAAGGTTTTCCATCACAACAAAGCAGCTCTTAATGCCTGTAGGTGTATTAGTTGCAGTGTAATGATTTTTTAGTCTTTTTGAGGCTCAGTTCCCCCCTGAGCACCTTCTCTCTATTGGACCCCATCAGCCTTCCTTCTCCATTTCTCTCTTTCTCATTTGCTCCATGTCCTTCCCTCTCTCCTCTCTCCCCCTTTACCTCTGTCTGTTCCTCCATAGATGGGCATTTGCATCATTTATGGCGGTTGGAGGATGGTATAAAAATCAGAGAGAAATTCCCCAGGTATTGACAATGGCTTAAATACAGCACCTCATCCATTGAGTGGCAGAACAGCAGGCACCATTATGAGCCATCAATCACACTCCTTCCTTCCTTCGCTAAATGGACTATACTAGAATGGGGCTGGAGGCACGCAGGAATGAATCGCTTTGGGAATGGGTCTTGATTTTTCATGCAAATGTACCTTTCTTAACTCTCCGACTCAGAATATAAATTCCTCCCATTTTAGCTGTGTTATTATGGCTGAGTTTTCCTGGTGTCATTTGGGTCTTTTAGAGAATCCTGTTTTTTTCTATTTATACAGAGAGTGGAACCACATTTATTCTCGGACCGTTTGTCCTTATTACTCAGTGAAGACATCTGAATATGGGCATTTTAACGGAGAGAGGTGAACACCTAGTTCCCCATGCAAACACAGTGATTCAAATGTGTGCATAATGAATAATAGCATATTATTATTATCTTTAAATGTCACTGAGTCCCTCTGCATACATAAACGTAGCCATCAGTTTAATCAGCATCTGCATTTACCAGTACTATGATATGCTAATTACATTACTACTCAATGTTCAGTATTGTTACTCTGGGACCGCTATTGGATGACCTTCGTTGTGATACCGGATGCCATTGCCCTGGGTATAAAGATCAGTGGTTTCTGGGATATCTCTTCAGTTTAGGGTTTGGTGCCATAACAGGTACCAGCTCTCTGTTCATATTATTTCTCCTTATATTTTATTTGTCCCCTGAAGTTGTGTAGCTTACTCTAATTAAACCTTGAGACATATCTGAAGTGGCAGTGTCCATGCATAATCATTCCTTACCCCTGCCTTATATTAGCATTAGCAGTAATAGGCAGTTGCAACTTTCTGTCAAACCATTCTCCCCCCTCCCTCTCTATACCTCTCATAACCTCTTCCCTATTTTTCTCTGTCTGTCTGTCTGTCTGTCTGTCTGTCTGTCTGTCTGTCTGTCTGTCTGTCTGTCTGTCTGTCTGTCTCGCTCTCTCGCTCTCTCGCTCTCTCTCTCTCTCTCTCTTCCTCTGAGCAGCCTTGTTGCTGATGTCATCAGGAAGGTGAAAAATGAGAGGAAAGAGAGAACGAGAGACTTAGGGTTTGTGTCTTCACATTGCCACCTCTCCCTCTATCCCTCTCTTCTCTTCTCCTCCATCCTCTTCTCTCACTCAGTGACAGCTGGCAGCCAGTAGGGCACAGTGGACATGCCAGCACAAGTGCAGACATTTGCCAACTCCCAGAGACATACACATAGAACATAACTAATTCATACACAGCTCTCTATCGCTCACTCACTCTCCCTTTTTCACACACACTCAAACTGTACACACTTAATGGAGCATACAAATCAAATCAAATGGTATTTGTCACATGCGCCGAATAAAACAGGTGTAGTAGACCTTACAGTGAAATGCTTATTTACAAGCCTTAACCAACAATGCAGTTTTAAGAATATTTTTTTTCAAACTAATAAAAATACGAATAAGAAATAAAAGTAACAAATAATTAAAGAGCAGCAGTAAAATAACAATAGCAAGGCTATATACAGGGGGTACCGGTACAGAGTCAATGTGCGGGGTTAGTCGAGGTAATTGAGGTAATATGTACATGTAGGTAGAGTTATTAAAGTGGCTATGTATAGATAATAACAGAGAGTAGTAGCAGTGTAAAAGAGGGGGTGAGGGGGTGCAATGCAAATAGTCTGGGTAGCCATGTGACGAGATGTTCAGGAGTCGCATGGCTTGGGGGTAGAAGCTGTTTAGAAGCCTCTTGGACCGAGACTTAGCACTCCGGTACCGCTTGCCATTCGGTAGCAGAGAGAACAGTCTATGACTAGGGTGACTGGAGTCTTTGATCATTTTTAGGGCCTTCCTCTGACACCGCCTGGTATAGAGGTCCTGGATGGCAGGAAGCTTGGCCCCAGTGATGTACCGGGCCGTATACACTACCCTCTGTAGTGTAGTGCGGTCGGAGGCCAAGCAGTTACCATACCAGGCAGTGATGCAACCAGTCAGGATGCTCTCGATGGTGCAGCTGTAGAACTTTTTGAGGATCTGAAGACCCATGCCAAATCTTTTCAGTCTGCTGAGGGGGAAAATGTTTTGTCGTGCCCTCTTCACGACTGTCTTGGTGTGCTTGGACCATGTTAGTTTGTTGGTGATGTGGACACCAAGGAACTTGAAGCTCTCAACCTGCTCCACTGCAGCGCTGTCGATGAGAATGGGGGAATGCCTTGTCCTCCTTTTCCTGTAGTCCACAATCATCTCCTTTGTCTTGATCACATTGAGGGAGAGGTTGTTGTCCTGGCACCACACGGCCAGGTCTTTGACCTCCTCCCTAAAGGCTGTCTCGTTGTTGTCGGTGATCATGCCTACCACTGTTGTGTCATCAACTAACTTAATGATGGTGTTGGAGTCGTGCCTGGTCATGCAGTCATGTGTAAACCGGGAGTACAGGAGGGGACTGAGCACGCACCCCTGAGGGGCCCCCGTGTTGAGGATCAGCGTGGCAGATGTGTTGTTACCTACCCTTACCACCTGGAGGTGGCCCGTCAGGAAGTCCAGGATCCAGCTGCAGAGGGAGGTGATTAGTCCCAGGGTCCTTAGCTTAGTGATGACCTTTGAGGGCACTATGGTGTTGAACGCTGAGCTGTAGTCAATGAATAGCATTCTCACATAGGTGTTCCTTTTGTCCAGGTGGGAAAGGGCAGTGTGGAGTGCAATAGAGATTGCATCATCTTTGGATCTGTTAGGGCGGTATGCAAATTGGAGTGGGTCTTGGGTTTCTGGGATAATGGTGTTGATGTGAGCCATGACCAGCCTTTCAAAGCACTTCATGGCTACAGATGTGAGAACTACGGGTCGGTCGTCATTTCGGAAGGTTACCTTAGTGTTCTTGGGCACAGGGACTATGGTGGTATTACAGACTCAGACAGGGAGAGGTTGAAAATGTCAGTGAAGACTCTTGTCAGTTGGTCAGTCCATGCTCAGAGTACACGTCCTGGTAATCTGTCTGGCCCTGCTGCCTTGTGAATGTTGACCTGTTTCAAGGTCTTTCTCACATCGGCTGCGGAGAGCGTGATCACACAGTCGTCCAGAACAGCTGATGCTCTCATGCATGTTTCAGTGTTACCTTGCCTCGAAGCGAGCATAGAAGTTATTTAGCTCATCTGGTAGGCTTGTGTCACTGGGCAGCTCTCAGCTGTGCTTCCCTTTGTAGTCTGTAATAGTTTTCAAGCCATGCCACATCCGACGAGCGTCGGAGCCAGTGTAGTACGATTCGATCTTAGTCTTATTTTGACGCTTTGCCTTTTTGATGGTTCGTCGGAGGGCATAGCTGGATTTCTTATAAGTGACTGTATTACGTACATGCAGTCCTGTATGCAGTCAGAGTTCACAATAACTACACTGCACCCTATTGAGAAACTGGATTATTGTAACTGGATTCAGAACTCGATTATTGATAAATTAGACTCAGTATATGAAGACCACACTGGCTGAGCTGAGTATCTGCTTCCTCAAAAGCCCCGACGTTAGAGAGTACAGTCGATTTGAATCCCTGCTCTCCTGGTCTAGCCCTTTAGTGCATTGACCCCATTAATTCAACAATTTACACAAGGAACACATGCTCAAATCACTTTAGCATGCTACAGACCATTCTGTACAGCATGTAGCAACTCAGGTCCTTTAAGTTGAACAGTAAAGCTCCTTTTACCTCATTCCTTAGATTTATTGGAGCACCGCCATACTAGTTAATTGGTCCAGGAAAGTCACATGAGACTTTTGAAGAAAGCATAATTACTGGTTATTAAGGGTAGGATTAAAAACAGAACATGCAGTTGGTTGTTTATTTTTAATTGGTGTGTCACGCTTACAGCTGGTTTTAAGAAGACTTTCGGAAGATGTATAGTTGTTGCTAATGAAAATGGGTGTTTTGTTGTTTTCTGTACATTACAATGACCTAGCCATCACTATTGCTGCAGAGGTGAGAATATATTTCCATAATTAGCTTAAATGCATATCAGCAGTGCATGTTGGCCTGAAGTGGAAATTCTGCATTTTGACTCTGAAACCCTCAAGTGTTTTGAGACTTGCATACAGATAAGAAGAAATTCTGTATAATGGCATACTATTTTAGATGCTCCCGAGTGACCACAAAAAGTAAGAGGAAAACATTTAAGCAATAAGGCCCGAGGGGGTGTGGTATATGGCCAATATACCACGGCTAAGGGCTGTTCTTATCCAGGACGCAACGCTGAGCGCTTGGATACAGCCCTTAGCCGTGGTATATTGGCCATCTATCACAACCTCCACGAAGTGCCTTATTGCTTTATTATAAACTGGTTACCAACGTAACTAGAGCAGTAAAAATACATGTTTTGCCATACCGGGGTATACCACGGCAGTCAGCCAATCAGCATTCAGGTGTTGAACCACCCAGTTTATATATATTGATATAACACAGCAACATAATAGACATTTACTCACATGTTGCTCACACAAAACCAAGAAGCAAAGCTCAATAAGATGTTTTTTTAGATTTGTAAACATGTGTAACAAACAGCTAGTCTACAGAATGATGTAATGATGTAACGATTTAACAGTAAAAGAGGAACTGAACGTTCAGTTATTTGGAACCAGCTAGAATAATTTCAGGCAGAATTTCCTCAAGCCCCATAATTTATCTGAAGTGTTCAACACCTGGAGTAAAGCACAACAAATCAAACTGAGCTCGCTGCCATAAAGCATACATGAATACAGTTGCAAGTTTCATCGATTAAACTTGCAGACAACTCTGGAAGGTATTGATAAGGAATGTTCTCCACAGACTGTCTGGTTCTGATAATTAGATTTCATCAACTCTTCATGGCAAGGTTTTAATATCACAATTCTGACAGACTGTTGATTCAGATTCCCAGAGATATGTTCAGCCCTCTTCCACTAATGGGACCTGACATTTTGGTTGGTTTGATGTTAGTGAGGGGGCTGGAGGCTTAACAACAGTATTAAAAACGTGGATTTGATCTCTCTGGGCTTTCTGGAGGGCTGGGTTACAGACCTCTCCACCAGATTATGAAAGTACAGATGCCAGCCATTGCAAACACATGAGATTATGGCTACACAAATGTAGAGTGGCAGCAGACAAGATTATAGTACAAGATTAGGCCATGCATGCGCCCACACATAAATGGATATGCATGCCCTCACACTTTCTCTCGCTCTCTCGCTCTCTCTCCTCCCACCCCCCTCTCTCTTTCCCACACACACATTAATACATTGTTACAGTTGTGCTCAGAAACATACCCACGTGAGTTCCCACTCGTAAAATGCACACACACGTAAACACATGAACTCAATAGCTATGTGTAATCCGGGATTATTACAGTACAGAGAGGCAGTGCTTGTCAGACACTTCATATTAAAGCCACCACACAATGCAGCAGCAGATTAGAGGGAGGCAGGAATAGAAATAAAAAAGAAGCACAGGACAGGATCAAGATGAACATGGAGGGATGAGAGAGGAGAGACAGTGATGAAGACAAAGAGGGAGGAGGACTTGTTGTGAGATAGATGGATACAGAGACATAGAGAGAGAGAGAGAGAGAGAGAGAGAGAGAGAGAGTGAGATAAAGAGTGATAGAGAGAGAGAGAGAGAAAGTGAGAGAGAGAGAGCAATACAGAGAGAGAGAGAGAGAGAGAGACAGTGAGAGAGAGAGCAATACAGAGAGAGAGAGGGAGAGAGGGAGAGAGAGAGAGAGAGAGAAAGAGAGAGAGAGAGAAAGTGAGAGAGAGAGCAATACAGAGAGAGAGAGAGAGAGCAATACAGAGAGAGAGAGGGAGAGAGAGAGAGAGAGAGAGAGAGAGAGAGAGAGAGAGAGAGAAAGAGAGAGAGAGAGAAAGTGAGAGAGAGAGCAATACAGAGAGAGAGAGAGAGAGAGAGAAGAGAGAGAGAGAGAGAGAGAGAGAGAGAGAGAGAGAGAGAGAGAGAGAAAACAGGATTTACCAGGGCTCTATGGGGATGTGAGACAGTTTGCATGCCTTCCAGTTGCCCTATCAGATGGATATCATTGTGACCGCAATTTTTATCATCAACACTAATTAATGACAGGCGAGCTGGCATGTTTGAGCTAATTTGGCTTGCTTGGCATTCAGATGTTGTGAGTTGCATTTCACGGATTTCTCCCCTGAGGCTTACAGTACCTCTACTCCTCTAGTACCTCTACTTCTCCAGTACATCTACTCCTCTAGTACCTCTACTCCTCTAGTACCTCTATTCCTCCAGTACCTCTACTCCTCTAGTACCTCTATTCCTCCAGTACCTCTACTCCTCCAGTACCTCTATTCCTCCAGTACCTCTACTCCTCTAGTACCTCTACTCCTCTAGTACCTCTACTCCTCTAGTACCTCTATTCCTCCAGTACCTCTACTCCTCTAGTACCTCTATTCCTACACTACCTCTACTCCTCTAGTACCTCTATTCCTTCAGTACCTCTACTCCTCTAGTACCTCTATTCCTTCAGTACCTCTACTCCTCTAGTACCTCTACTCCTCTAGTACCTCTATTCATCCAGTACCTCTACTCCTCCAGTACCTCTATTCCTGCAGTACCTCTACTCCTCCAGTACCTCTACTCCTCTAGTACCTCTATTCCTCTAGTGCCTCTATTCCTCCAGTACCTCTACTCCTCTAGTACCTCTACTCCTCCAGTACCTCTACTCCTCTAGTACCTCTACTCCTCTAGTACCTCTACTCCTCCAGTACCTCTACTCCTCTAGTACCTCTACTCCTCCAGTACTTCTACTCTTCTAGTACCTCTATTCCTTCAGTACCTCTACTCCTCTAGTACCTCTACTCCTCCAGTACCTCTATTCCTCCAGTACCTCTACTCCTCTAGTACCTCTACTCCTCTAGTACCTCTACTCCAATAGTACCTCTATTCCTCCAGTACCTCTACTCCTCCAGTACCTCTATTCCTCCAGTACCTCTATTCCTCAAGTACCTCTACTCCTCTAGTACGTCTATTCCTCCAGTACCTCTATTCCTTTAGTACCTCTATTCCTCCAGTACCTCTATTCCTCCAGTACCTCTATTCCTCCAGTACCTCTACTCCTCTAGTACCTCTATTCCTCCACTACCTCTACTCCTCTAGTACCTCTATTCCTTCAGTACCTCTACTCCTCTAGTACCTCTATTCCTTCAGTACCTCTACTCCTCTAGTACCTCTACTCCTCTAGTACCTCTATTCATCCAGTACCTCTACTCCTCCAGTACCTCTATTCATCCAGTACCTCTACTCCTCCAGTACCTCTACTCCTCTAGTACCTCTATTCCTCTAGTGCCTCTATTCCTCCAGTACCTCTACTCCTCTAGTACCTCTACTCCTCCAGTACCTCTACTCCTCCAGTACCTCTACTCCTCTAGTACCTCTATTCCTTCAGTACCTCTACTCCTCTAGTACCTCTACTCCTCTAGTACCTCTATTCATCCAGTACCTCTACTCCTCCAGTACCTCTATTCCTCCAGTACCTCTACTCCTCCAGTACCTTTACTCCTCTAGTACCTCTATTCCTCTAGTGCCTCTATTCCTCCAGTACCTCTACTCCTCTAGTACCTCTACTCCTCCAGTACCTCTACTCCTCTAGTACCTCTACTCCTCTAGTACCTCTACTCCTTCAGTTCCTCTACTCCTCCAGTACCTCTATTCCTCCAGTACCTCTACTCCTCCAGTACCTCTACTCCTCTAGTACCTCTATTCCTCTAGTACCTCTATTCCTCCAGTACCTCTACTCCTCCAGTACCTCTACTCCTCCTGTACCTCTATTCCTCCAGTACCTCTACTCCTCCAGTACCTCTACTCCTCCAGTTCCTCTACTCCTTCAGTACCTCTACTCCTCCAGTACCTCAATTCCTCCAGTACCTCTACTCCTCTAGTACCTCTACTCCTCCAGTACCTCTACTCCTCCAGTACCTCTAATCCTTTAGTACCTCTATAGGTTCTTTGGTTAAAAACATAGATCAAATGCTGATGTTTATAACACTTACAAATCAACACTCAAAGATTGTGTTCATAAAACTATTATATTTACTATGTCTTTTGGGGGGGGGGGTTTTCTAAGGAAATTGTAGATACTAGTAATTTATTCCCTATGCTTGGTTATTAAGAAAAGAAGAATGCATTCAACCAATCACAAAGTTAATTTTCCTGTACTCATAAATAAGGTGAGCAGTGTAGAGTAATGGTTTCTTGGAATCCTTCAGTTACCATATATAGCTGGTTATTTCTCAGCCATTTTCCAGAGTGACCCAGTCTGAGCCACAGTTTCAGGATATAGCAGTAGACTGAATGTAGACTAGAGAGCTATTTCGAGGTAACTGAGCCCACAGCCTGTCCAGATGTTTTCCCCCTGAGACATCTGTGTGGATTATCTCAAATTACGCCCTTCATCTGAACCCTAAATAAATTATACACACAATTGTGTTTTACTTGCCATATGGGGATATATTCTCTACCAACCAACCAATCAATCATTCCTTCAATTCAACCCCTCGATCAATCATGTTTTAGTGGATGATGTGTGTTAAGCTGTAGACGAGCCGTCACAGGAAGCTTAACATAATGAGATAAAGCAGAGCACCGCACCTAATTGGATTACATTAGCAGATCGCATTCACAACAACAAAGACAGGCCTGAATTAAATAAGTCCCATTCAAACACAGTTTGTTGTGAAGATGAGACTGGATCAGGTGCAGGTGGATGGCCTTCCGGAAAGCAGCGCCGAGAGGCGTATGTGTGTGTGTGTGACGAGTAGAAACAGGTCCATTTCCACACAGACCTGTCCCTTCTGCACCTTGGACAGCTTCATTCCTCTCTCCTTCCTTCCCTCCATCCATCCCAAGTTCCCTGCTGCCATTGAGAAATCATCTCTGTGCTTCAGACTCTCTGGTCATCGTTTATGCTTCAGACTCTCTCGTCTTGTTTGTGAAATGAAGTACAATGATCAGTTGTGCAGAAAATGTCGCAGAGTTCAAATGGAGTTCATTGGCACTGTTGTGTCTCCTGGATGTTTTTTTTTGCTCTCTGTCCTGTATAGCCGGAGTGAAATGTGGACGAGGCTTGGGATGAAATGTCCCACCACTAATGATTTATTTCTCAGTCTGGTGTGTATCCATACTGGAGGTCTTCACGGAACCACCTGTACCCGAGACCCGATCTGGGACCCGAGCGGGTCCGGATCCACAATTGTAAATAATGTCACGGGTTTGGGTTGGATCCGATATGGTTTTAACTGACTTGTCTGAAAGGGCCCGTACAGATCCGAATGCGACTACTGCAGCAGAGACAGAGAGACAAATTTCATAATTTATGCTGCTGCTCTTGCTTTTCACGAGAGTGAAGCGTGTCGTGTGTCGCGTGTAGCTTGTTGTTGGCCAAAGAGTCATCAAAGCGGCAATAGGCTACAGTCATAGAGCCTAGCTCCGTGTGTGGCAAAAGTTAGGAGATATCTAATCAGGGTTGGGGAGTAATGGATTACATGTAAGGGATTACAAAAAACGGTAACTGTAATCTGTTACGTTACCAGCAAAAATATTGTAATCGGATTACAGATTACTTCGAGGATTACTTTTAAATTCAGAAAGGATGTTTGCGAAAAATGACATTCAAATCAACATTGAAAAAGTCAGAGACCACTATGATGACACACCAATTTTTTGGGATAGATTGCGGGAAAAGAGCAGGAATAGGCTTTTGTAGGCTACAGTCCAAGCTGTCTTCCAATGATGAGACTGCTGGCGGCATCCAAAGATTATTCAACTTGAATATATGCTTGGAGGTAAGGATGACAGCAGTGGTGTATTTTACAGCGATACCGATATCACTAATGATTGATATCTACATGGTGCTGCTCTCTCATTTAGTTATTTGCGCCTTACGGATTGTGGTTGTTGTGGATGGCTGCTCACAAATCTAAATGTGTATTTGAACCCAATAATGGTTGAATTCAAGAAGCTTAAGATGCCTGTCAATCATTGTTTTTTATGAACACAGCATTTATTTTTAAACTTGAATCATTGAGCCCAATCAGTCCTCCATGACAACAAAATCATAAACAACAGAGTAGGACTGGCTAATAAGTCCTTATTTTTGGGGTCATGCTCATGTAAAACAATTTTGCTAATCTATACTTCCATATTTCCAAGTCCAATTCTTGAAGATCAAGAGGTATAACATTTATGGAATGACTGGAATTCTGATAGACTTTGGTTTTTAATGTAAAGATATAATTTAATTGTGTTATTATATGTAGTAGAAAGTGATGGGTTAGAAGAAGCCTACATAACCAAACCATAAAGTCAAATGTAACATCCATATATGGCCAGCTATGTAAACTCTTAAAATGTATTTATCCTGCAATAGATGTCGTTCAGTAGGTAACATACATTTATGTCTTCTTCTAATTCCTCTTAATTAAGGAGAAAGTAATCTAAAAGTAACGGAATGTAATCAGATTATGTCCCTAAATTTTATCAGCATATCGATTGCGCAACCAGGGGCGGAAAAACCTTGGATCACTGTTACTCTAACTTCCGGGACGCATATAAGGCCCTGCCCCGGCCCCCTTTTCGGAAAAGCGGACCATGACTCCTTTTTGCTGATACCTGCCTACAGACAAAAGCTAAAAAAAGAAGCTCCCACGCTGAGGTCTGTCCAACGCTGGTCCGCCAAGCTGACTCCACACTCCAAGACTGCTTCCATCACGTGGACTGGGACATGTTTCGTATTGTGTCAGATAACAACATTGACAAATACGCTGATTCGGTGTGCGAGTTCATTAGAATGTGCGTTGAAGATGTCGTTCCCATAGCAACGATTAAAACATTCCCTAACCAGAAACCTTGGATTGATGGCAGCATTCGCGTGAAACTGAAAGTGCGAACCACTGCTTTCAATCAGGGCAAGGTGTCTGGTAACGACTGAATACAAACAATGCAGCTATTCCCTCCGTAAGGCTATCAAACAAGCTAAGCGTCAGTACAGAGACAAAGTAGAATCCCAATTCAACGGCTCAGACACAAGAGGCACGTGGCAGGGTCTACAGTCAATCACGGACTACAGGAAGAAATCCAGCCCAGTCACGGACCAGGATGTCGTGCTCCCAGGCAGACTAAATAACTTTTTTGCCCGCTTTGAGGACAATACAGTGCCACTGACACTGCCTGCAACTGAAAAATGCGGTCTCTCCTTCACTGCAGCCGAGGTGAGTAAAACATTTAAATGTGTTAACCCTCGCAAGGCTGCAGGCCCAGACGGCATCCCCAGCCGCGCCCTCAAAGCATGCGCAGACCAGCTGGCTTGTGTGTTTACGGACATATTCAATCAATCCCTATACCAGTCTGCTGTTCCCACATGCTTCAAGAGGGCCACCATTGTTCCTGTTCCCAAGAAAGCTAAGGTAACTGAGCTAAACGACTACTGCCCGTAGCACTCACTTCCGTCATCATGAAGTGCTTTGAGAGACTAGTCAAGGACCATATCACCTCCACCCTACCTGACACCCTAGACCCACTCCAATTTGCTTACCGCCCAAATAGGTCCACAGACGACGCAAACTCAACCACACTGCACACTGCCCTAACCCATCTGGACAAGAGGAATACCTATGTGAGAATGCTGTTCATCCACTACAGCTCGGCATTCAACACCATAGTACCCTCCAAGCTCGTCATCAAGCTCGAGACCCTGGGTCTCGACCCCTCCCTGTGCAACTGGGTACTGGACTTCCTGACGGGCCGCCCCCAGGTGGTGAGGGTAGGTAACAACATCTCCTCCCCGCTGATCCTAACACTGGGGCCCCACAAGGGTGCGTTCTGAGCCCTCTCCTGTACTCCCTGTTCACCCACGACTGCGTGGCCACGCATGCCTCCAACTCAATCATCAAGTTTGCGGACGACACAACAGTGGTAGGCTTGATTACCAACAACGACGAGACGGCCTACAGGGAGGAGGTGAGGGCCCTCGGAGTGTGGTGTCAGGAAAATAACCTCACACTCAACGTCAACAAAACTAAGGAGATGATTGTGGACTTCAGGAAACAGCAGAGGGAACACCCCCCTATCCACATCGATGGAACAGTAGTGGAGAGAGTAGCAAGTTTTAAGTTCCTCGGCATACACATCACAGACAAACTGAATTGGTCCACTCACACAGACAGCATCGTGAAGTAGGCGCAGCAGCGCCTCTTCAACCTCAGGAGGCTGAAAAAATTCGGCTTGTCACCAGAAGCACTCACAAACTTCTACAGATGCACAATTGAGAGCATTCTGGTGGGCTGTATCACCGCCTGGTACGGCAACTGCTCCGCCCTCAACCGTAAGGCTCTCCAGAGGGTAGTGAGGTCTGCACAACGCATCACCGGGGGCAAACTACCTGCCCTCCAGGACACCTACACCACCCGATGTTACAGGAAGGCCATAAAGATCATCAAGGACATCAACCACCCGAGCCACTGCCTGTTCACCCCGCTATCATCCAGAAGGCGAGGTCAGTACAGGTGCATCAAAGCTGGGACCGACTGTTAAACAGCCACCACTAACATTGAGTGGCTGCTGCCAACACACTGACACTGACTCAACTCCAGCCACTTTAATAATGGGAATTGATGGGAAATGATGTAAATATATCACTAGCCACTTTAAACAATGCTACCTTATATAATGTTACTTACCCTACATTATTCATCTCATATGCATACGTATATACTGTACTCTATATCATCGACTGTATCTTGCCTATGCTGCTCTGTACCATCACTCATTCATATATCCTTATATACATATTCTTTATCCCCTTACACTGTGTATAAGACAGTAGTTCAGGAATTGTTAGTTAGATTACTTGTTGGTTATTACTGCATTGTCGGAACTAGAAGCACAAGCATTTCGCTACACTCGTATTAACATCTGCTAACCATGTGTATGTGACAAATAAAATTTGATTTGATTTGATTTGAGTTTGGGTTGTCCAAAAATTACGTTACTGATTACAGTTTTGGACACTGTAACGGATTATATTTAGAAAGTAACCAACCCTGTATCTAATCAATGGAAAATGGAATCAAAATGATGGATTTAAAAGTTAAAGGAGAAGGACAGGCTACAATGACCAGTAGCCAACAGGTAGGGTGCTACGTAATATTCTGAATGGAGTTGTTGTTATTTGTAACTGTAGGATGAGAAAGTGCGTGCACTGCAGCCTCAGTTAGCCTAGCTAGCTAGCTAACGTTAGCTAGCTTAACTAGCTTCTCCCGGTTTGATGCAGTCAAGACAGTTACAACGTAATTATAATTGATGTTAAATAACCTAGCTATGGCAGCTATTAGTCTACTGTAGCGTGAGTCTTGGTTGGTTGCTGTCTCTCGTCTCTTGCTCCCTCCTCCCTGTCACTCGCTCACAGTATAGTCCCTTCCCGCTTGCTAGAACTGCACTTCTCTCCCTCCTCTCGCTGTTTTTCAGCTCTGGTTAATAAAGTAGCTTAAAAATGTACTTTTCTGCTGCTTCCCACACTTGGATTGGATCTGGCTCCAACCAGGTCTAAACGGAATGGGTCCATCTGTCCTCGGGTCCATTCGGAATGGGTGTCCCTATTTAAAAATGTATTTATGCATATTGGGTCCAGGTAGGAAAGCCCCAGGTTCATTTCGGAACAGGTCCAACTTTTTGAACCTGTGAAGACCTCTCTTCCATACCCACTGGGAACACACAGGTTGAATCAACGTTTGTTTCCACGTCATTTCAATTCAATTGAACCAACGTGAAATAGACATCTGTGCCAAATGCTCGCTTAACCCGGAAGCCAGCCGCACCAATGTGTTGGAGGAAACACTGTCCAGCTGGCGACCTGAAGTCAGTGTGCATGCTCCCGGCCACCACAAGGAGTCACTAGAGCGCAATGGGACAAAGATATCCCTGCAGGCCAAACCATTCCCTAACCCGGACGACTCTGTACGCCATCTCATGGGTCTCCCGGTCACGGCTGGCTGCGAAACAGCCCGGGATCGAACCCTGGTCTGTAGTGATGTGTCTAGCACTGCGATGCAATACCTTAGACCGCTGCGCCACTCTGAAGACCCCAGATGCTGCATTTCTGTTAATACTCTAATACAAAGGTTCCAGTATGTAGTCAGGTTCAGGTGAATACTATTGTCACACAGAGAGACACGTTGGTAAAAACCAAAGTGGATCACCAGAATACCTATGAGAATGTATTGTACAGGCCTGTCACTGTGCAGCTCATCTTGCTGGGGTGGGAGGGGGTGGTGTCACTATAGCAGATGTCTATTCTCAATGTTACAGAAATAATACGGAGTGCCACCTGAATTCTTGATATACAATTCTCCAAAGTGTCAGACAGCTAACAGGCTTCAGTAGAGGACTCATAGTCAGCCATATGAGTGTGAACTTGTTCCAGCATACACGCTGTCTGGAAATATTAGAGAGATACTAGCTTAGCAAACATACGAAGTTGTCTCAACATTGAAGTGAAGTCATTGCCTTTGTGGCGGTGTTATTAAGGGAGTGGGTTTATGACTAGCAGCTTTTCAAGAACTAAAGGAAGAGCTGCACTCACTTTCAATTGTAAAATCTGCAATATAGCTAATGGAATATTGCCTTGTAGTCAGTGTGGGAAAGGACCCACAAGACGAAAGTTGACACAGAGAGAGACAAGGAGAGAGAGAGAGAGACTGTTAGAGTGGAGTGGGGGGTTGTTGGAGTAGACCGCAGAGAGAAAAGGAATTGAAAGAGAAAAATAGGAGAGTAAAGGGAGCGAAACAAGAGACAGATGGAGAGTGACAAAAAGTCAATCAAGTGGGCATGTGGAGACTGAGATGGAGAAACATTAGGGATGTTTTTCGTCAGAGGGATAGAATCAGGACCTCGAGAATTAAACAGGGACTTTGCCCAATGTCCCCCTATTCTCCTTCTCTCTTTACTGCCGTCTCCTTCTATTTGTCTCTCTTTACTGCCGTCTCCTTCTATTTGTCTCTCTTTACTGCCGTCTCCTTCTATTTGTCTCTCTTTACTGCCGTCTCCTTCTATTTGTCTCTCTTTACTGCCATCTCCTTCTATTTGTCTCTCTTTACTGCCATCTCCTTCTATTTGTCTCTCTTTACTGCCGTCTCCTTCCTTCTCCTTCTATTTGTCTCTCTTTACTGCCCGTCTCCTTCTATTTGTCTCTCTTTACTGCCTTCTCCTTCTATTTGTCTCTCTTTACTGCCATCTCCTTCTATTTGTCTCTCTTTACTGCCGTCTCCTTCTATTTGTCTCTCTTTACTGCCGTCTCCTTCTATTTGTCTCTCTTTACTGCCGTCTCCTTCTATTTGTCTCTCTTTACTCCGTTCCTTCTATTTGTCTCTCTTTACTGCCGTCTCCTTCTATTTGTCTCTCTTTACTGCCGTCTCCTTCTAGTTGTCTTGTCTCCTTCTATTTGTCTCTCTTTACTGCCGTCTCCTTCTATTTGTCTCTGTTTACTGCCATCTCCTTCTATTTGTCTCTCTTTACTGCCGTCTCCTTCTATTTGTCTCTCTTTGCTGCCGTCTCCTTCTATTTGTCTCTCTTTACTGCCTTCTCCTTCTATTTGTCTCTCTTTACTGCCGTCTCCTTCTATTTGTCTCTCTTTACTGCCGTCTCCTTCTATTTGTCTCTCTTTACTGCCGTCTCCTTCTATTTGTCTCTCTTTACTGCCGTCTCCTTTTTGTCTCTCTTTACTGCCTTCTCCTTCTATTTGTCTCTCTTTACTGCCTTCTCCTTCTATTTGTTTCTCTTTACTGCCGTCTCCTTCTATTTGTCTCTCTTTACTGCTGTCTCCTTCTATTTGTCTCTCTTTACTGCCGTCTCCTTCTATTTGTCTCTCTTTACTGCCGTCTCCTTCTATTTGTCTCTCTTTGCTGCCGTCTCCTTCTATTTGTCTCTCTTTACTGCCGTCTCCTTCTACAGGAGGGATAGCGAAAGACATTAAACGAGGTCACGGGATGACAAGAAACATTCCAGGGGGAGGACCATTAATAGAAGGATGGATCACTTGTAAAAACAACAGGTGTAAAGGGAGAACAAAATTAAAAAAGAAATGGTGGCCTTGGAACGACTCTGATCTTTGCTGCCTCTTTCTATCCCTCATTCTCTTTCTCTGTTAGTGCGTGTATTGTACAGTATGGTGGCTCAAGTAGCCCAAAGCCTATGGGATGTGTCAACATGCAAACCCATTAAATCATTAGAGCCCATTTATTATTAACTCAGAATAACACACAGCTGAGGATGCAACCTTTTAAATGGAAGTCACAGACAGTGCTGCTCACTCAGCTCTCCTCCCACTCTACCTTGCTGCACCATCAATCGAAGCCGATATGTCATTTTTCACACCCTCCAAAATGTGGAATTGACCAAAAACAGTGTCTGTATTGATCAAATAACCTGTGAACACAGGCGGCAACTATGGTTCAGTGGATGACACCCTATCACCCTCCTGAGGGGTTGAAAGTTGTAATTTAAAGGTGTCATCCAAATATGAGTAACAGATGAGATTAGCCTGTGTTCTCTGCACTCCCTCCCTCCCTCCCTCCCTCCCTCCCTCCCTCCCTCCCTCCCTACTGCCGTCTCCTTCTATTTGTCTCTCTTTACTGCCGTCTCCTTTTTGTCTCTCTTTACTGCCTTCTCCTTCTATTTGTCTCCCTCCCTCCCTCCCTCCCTCCCTCCCTCCCTCTCCTTCCTCCCTCCCTCCCTCCCTCCTCCCTCCCTCCCTCCCTCCCTCCCTCCCTCCCTCCCTCCCTCCCTCCCTTCTCCAGTGCCACCCTCCCAGCTTCTCTCCCTCTTGCTCCATCCCTCCCTCCGTCTCTGTCTCCCCCTCCCAATCTTTTCTCTGTGCGTTGACCCTGTCCCCTCCCTCGCTCCACCTGTGTGTGACTGTGTGACTTCAGCATTAGAGGAGGGAGGTAGAGAGGAAGCAGAGATGTATAGAGAGGGGATAGAGCTGAGAGGAGGGAGAGAGAGAGAGAGAGAGAGAGGGAGACAGAGAGTTGGGAGAGAGAGCAGAGAGGAGGGAGAGAGAGAGCAGAGAGGAGGGAGAGAGAGAGCATAGAGGAGGGAGAGAGAGAGCAGAGAGGAGAGCGAGAGAGTGAGCAGAGGAGGGAGAGAGAGAGAGAGAGAGAGAGAGCAGTGAGGTGTCTAGCACTTAAATTGCCTGTTTATTTCCAGTCATCGCATCAATTACACTGTGTGTGTGTGTGTGTGTTTGTGCGTGCGTGTGTGTTGAAGGGGGTGCCAGTGTGTGGCAGCCCTGAGATCGGCAGCAGAATCTCTCCTCTCAGGGGAGAAGGGGCGTGTCTGTGCTGTGTGACAGGCTGCAGTGATTAGTAGAGCTCAGCGGACAGCATTTATCCAACTCAGCCGAGGGCATGAACAATTTTTGCCTGCAACTCTGCAATTTGTCTCCCACTTCACATCATATAGGGACAAATGGGGTTTGTGCACTTTTCAGTCATGTGTATTCTCATAGGGTTACATGTATGACTGGTAATGATATTTTTCTCATGTACTTAGCTACATATATTTTTATGTAAGAACATGTTGATAGTTTATTGTTGCTACTATAGTATTATTACAGTGTTACTACACAGGTATAAGAGCAAGTAAATGCAAAGGGAATGGTGGATCTTCTGACTTACCTCTTGTGACAGAAGGAGATGACAGGAGCTGAACCCATCATCTGAGAAGGAAGGTGCATTAGGGATTCTTAATGAATACTACTTAATTACTTTGCTGAGTGCAATCATTCAGCACATTGGCAAGTGATGATGCCTGTTATTAGGGGGTGAAAAAGTAGCTGATATGCTAAAGGCCCAGTGCAGTCAAAACATATTTTCCTGTGTTTTCTATACACACTATGAGGTTGGAATAATGAGGATAATTCACTTTAAGTGTGAGAGCTGTTTCAAAAGACTGCATGAAATTTCAGCCTGTTTTGGTGGGAGGGATTTTTGACCGTGCTGGTGACATCATCAGCCAGTAAATTAGTTAATAGACCAATAAAGAGAGTCCCAAACCTTTGCCAATAACGGCTAGTTTTCAGTTTCCCCCTCCCCACTCAGACCCCTCCCAAACAGTCTTAGCAAAATTATTGTTTGAGAAATGTCTCTTTGTAAAGAAGCTAGGATTTGACAGCATTGTGTTTGAACCCTGTCTTGAAAACGTCAAAACAAGCAGTGCTTTTAATCAACTAGTGAATAGCCAATCATAGACAGAAATAGTCTTCAGAAACAGCTCCGTCCTGTAAGATAGAGGAAACATGCTCATTAGATTAGAATAACTTGTCCTCGTGCCAACTTGATCGTTTATTGATCACATGCTTGGAGCAAAACAATCACACGCTGATTCTTTTAGTAGGGGGATGGTCTCTTCAACCACAGATCTTAATGGTTGGCTTGCCTCTGTGTCACAGGAGGTTGGTGGCACCTTAATTGGGGAGGACGGGGTTGTGATAATAGCTGGAGCGGAATAGGTGGAATGGTATCAAATACATCAAACGTGATTTCCATGTGTTTGATGCCATTCCATTCGCTCCATTCCAGCCATTATTATGAGCCGTCCTCCCCTCAGCAGCCTCCACTGCTCTCTGTGTACAGTATATTAGCTCGTGGTACATGGATCGTGTGCGTGTGTGTGTGTGTGTGTGACAGGTTTATTGACCTGTCTTCGTCCCCCAGGGATGCACACACAGCTCTTTTATGACCAGTGAAATAATGAATCATCTGATAATGAACCTGAGACTGTTAATTAGAGCTCCATCACAAGGAGGAACGTTTAAACAGCTCCCCCTCTCTCACCCCCTCCGTTTCTCTCCTCTTCTATCAATCTCTCCATTCTCATATCCTTTAGAACATGGCCTGTCTTTCCTTCTTGACCCTCAAAACCCACACCCTCATCATTCCTTGTCCCTCTATTTTCACTCCCTCTTTCTCCTCTCTTCATCCTCCTCTATCCTCTCTCCTGTCTTTACATGAGTCTCACTGGCTACTCCACTTGGCTCAGTTCGCACCAATATTTGTGTTTCCGACAAAGACTGCTCTCCTGCCGCTATCTCATCACTTAATATTTCTCCCGCCTCTTTCGTTCCTCACATCTCTCCCGCAACCACTCTCTCCTTCCCCCCTCTCTTCTCTCCTCTACCTGAATTAGGCACGTCAAAGATCATCCAGTTGAACGTTTAGAGAGGCGACTGATCGGAGAGAGAAATAGAGGATGGAACCGTCTGAAGGCTGAAAATGGTACCGGGACAAAAGGGCTGCAGACAGAGCAGGGGGATGGAAATATCATTTTATGGAGAGAAATCCACAGATGAGGAGAGAGGGAGTCAGCGATAATGCTTCTGAATGAGTTTAGAGAGAGGTGGAGAGGGCGGGAGACAGAGAGAATGAGAGAGGGTAAAATGAGATGTACTGCATATGTACTGCATATGGGTCTCTTAATTAACTGTGTTAAAAGCTTTCTTATTAGGACTGATGCTCCACAGTGGAGAGAGGAAGAGAAAACACTCTCATTCAGCTGCACATTCAGCCCAGCCTCACAGACACAGAGAAAAGGGAAGAGACAGGGAATCAGAAGGAAATGTTGTCTTTAGCAGGAAAGAAGAAAAGTCTGAGGCCATCTTTTAATGTCAGTTCATCTAACTTAGTTTATCACTTTGCTCTGTATTTATCCTTTTTTAAATCCCCCACTCCACTCCCCCCTCCCCTCTCTCTCTTCCTCCCTCCCTCCCTCCATCCCTCTCTATCTCTATCTCTATCTCCCTCTCCCTCCCTCTCTCTCTCTTCCTCCATCCCTCTCTCTCTCTCCCTCTCCCTCTCCCTCCATCCCTCTCTTCCTCCCTCCATCCCTCTCCCTCTCCCTCCATCCCTCTCTTCCTCCCTCCATCCCTCTCTATGTCTCCCTCTCCCTCTCCCTCTCCCTTTCCCTTTCCCTTTCCCTCTCTCTTCCTCCCTCCATCTGTCTCTCTCCCTCTCCCTCTCCCTCTCCTCTCTCTTACTCCACTGCCAGTGAATAGATGTAATGTGTAACACAGTGTTAAAAGTCCAGTCACATCGCAGCGTGTCTGTGTGTGAGAGTATTGTCTGTGTGTGAGAGTATTGTCTGTGTGTCCAATAATTTCAGGTTACTGCGCATCCTCTGTCTCTAGTCATCGATTCATATTAAATCAGAGTGACTAATAAACGGACACACACACACACACACAAATCAACGCACACTGTATTGTATTGTCAATTTATGTACCCGACACATAAAGGATTTGACTCTTCTGTAATACCCCTTGGGAATAATATAGGCAGGAAGGAGAGAGGGGAAGAGAAAGGCAGACAGAAGGGAAGAGAGGGATGTGATGCTTCAATTAAGCAATAAGGCCCGGGGGGGTGTGGTATATAGCCAACATACCATGGCTAAGGGCTGTTCTTAGGCACAACGCAATGTGGTATATTGGCCATATACCACAAACCCCTGAGGTGCCTTACTGCTATTATAAACGTAATTAGAGCAGTAAAAATAAATGTTTTGTCATACCTGTATACCCCGACTGTCAGCCAATCAGCATTCGGGGCTGGAACTACCCAGTTTATAATGGAATTTTAATAATAGAATAAGCTATTAAACACTGAGTAATAAAACCGGCACATCTTCACATTTTACTGCTGACAGTTGACGACTAACTGTCTCTGGGTGGCTGTTCTGCATACAGTACCCACACATCATCCACACATCACCCACACATCATCCACACATCACCCACACATCACCCACACATCATCCACACATCACCCACACATCATCCACACATCACCCACACATCATCCACACATCATCCACACATCACCCACACATCATCCACACATCATCCACACATCACCCACACATCATCCACACATCACCCACACATCATCCACATCCTTTAAACCATATAGAGAGAGTTGGGCCAATGAGGTTTCTGTCTGAATGTTTCGAGAGAGCCCCTTTCTCCTACATCACGGTTGCGAAGTGATAATTGACACTTCTGCGTTGTACTGTTTATTTCTGGTCGTTTACAAAACCTATGATGATGTCCAGTGAAAGCGGATATGCAATTTGTTGCCACAAACACACAGTACAGACGTGGATACACATTCTCCCCAATGCCAATTAATGAATAATCTGTACAATTCGCTGCTCTGTTTTGTTTGTTTACAGCGGCTCCTTTACGATGATTTATATGTACACTAGACGACTGATAGTGGCCGCTGTGTTGAAATCTTCCTCAGCATTGTACAAAATATTTTGGAAGCAATAGAAATGCATTTATTATTCTACTTTCATTTTTTGTCACATTTACTATATAACAGATATCTTAATGCCTACTTTGAAATTATATTATGTGAGCTAAACATAAAAAAAACAGATGAAAAAATATAGAACATTTCCCTTAAACAGTATATTTTTGTGTTTTAAATTTATGTGAGCTAAACATTAAAAAAACAGAGGAAAAAATATAGAACATTTCCCTTAAACGGTATATTTTTGTGTTTTAAATTATATGTGAGCTAAACATTAAAAAAACAGAGGAAAAAATATAGAACAACATTTCCCTGAAAGTCAAATTTTTTGAGATTACTAATGTTACTGTCCCCACTACAAACTGTAACATGTAATTTTGTGCTTGAAACATTTAATTGAAGTACTGTAGAATTCCATTCATTCCTATGGAGGACTGCTCCTACTAGGGTGGGCCAATATGGCCGATCGGTGGCTTCAAAGCCTCAATGGCCACTACATAGCATCAGCAATCCAGGGTTTATATACATCATTGGTCCTTTCATAGGGAACTGTCAGAGGTGCTTTCATATGGTTCCATTACAAGCATTTAGATAAAAGAGACTCTAACATGGCAGCCATTCTAACACCTGGCTGAGCTCTCTACACTCTTAGAAAAAAGGCTTCTGAAAGGGTTCTTCGGCTGCCCCATAGGAGAAGCCTTTTGGGTTCCTGGTAGAACCCTGTGTGGAAAGAGTTCTACCTGGAACCCAAAAGAGTTCTACCTGGAACCAAAAGAGTTCTACATGGAACCAAAAAGGGTTCTTCAACGGGTTCTCGTGTTGGGACAGCTAATGAATCCTTTTAGGTTCTAGATAGCACCTTTTTTGTCTAAGAGTGTATATATACAGTATATGACTCTGGACTGACTAATTCAGACAATCACAACATTATCACATTCACATGAATTCACAATCACATACTGTACACAAGATGCAGAAGCCCCGCATATAAAACATATGTAAGCATTCACAGCATCTCCATCACACATTTAGAGCACATATACTCAACAAATACCAAAGCAATCTTCCACAAAATCACATTGATAATACCCCTTCACACACAGCCTGACGTGTTAAGGATTGTGTTTGAGCAGTGTTGGGTTCTCTCAGAATTGACCAGTGCCCCTTCCCTGTCCCTGGTTGACCTCAGTCTCCAATTAGGTGAACCATTGCTCAAGCTGACAGCAATTCCTGCCTCCAACTTATTCTCCAATGAGTTCATGACCCCCTCCTCTCTTCCCTGTCATCTCCCTTTCCCTTTCCTGCTCCCTCTCTCTCCCTCTCTCACTCCGTCTCTCACTCCCTCTCTCTCTCTCCCTCTCTCTCCATCTGTCACTCCCTCTCTCTCTCCCTCTGTCACTCCCTCTCTCTCTCTCCCTCTGTCACTCCCTCTGTCACTCCTTCTCTCTCTCCCCTCCTTCTCCCTTCCATCCCTCACTAAATGATCAATTGAGAGGCAGAGATGAGGCGGTGGTGTGTGCAGAATAGTTCAACTGCTAGAGCAAGGATCACACACACTCTTGAGTCGTGCACCCCCCCCCACACACACACACTCACATATTCACATACACCCTCACAGCTATAGCCCTACATAAATGCAGTTTCATTCACACACATATATGTGAATGTTGTTCAAGTCTCTTTCATGCTTCCCACTACTTAGAAAGGGTGTTATCACAGGTGTTTCTCACACATCATTGCAGTCCAATGTGAGACATGGGTCTGCATTCTGAATACATTGAAATGCTAATTCTCCAATGTGCTCATCGTTTCCCGCTCGACATGACCCATTACCCATAGGAGCGTTGGCTAAATGCTGTTCACCGTATTAAAAGGTGCATAAAGGGCATTTACGTGCATTTACTTCTGCTAAATCTCTGAATTATAAAGGACCAAACCTATGTGAAAAGATTTAAAGAGTTCTTGCATCAAGACAGTTTCTGCTCTCACACCAATAGCTTCCTCCAGAGCTCCGAGTGGTATTATTACTGAGTGTTATAACCGACACCTGGAAGGGTTCACACTGTAAGTACAACCAATGATCAATGAATGGAGGGATAGATGGTCAAATTATTCTCTAGCATTTATTCCGATTAATGCAGTATCTTATTGCGCTTTTCACCATTCATTAATCATCGTAACACGTCATTTTGTCATTTTTACAAATTCTAACCTGTGACCCCTTCTCAAGTTCTAGCAGCATTTTGACCATGATTGGATGACATTGTCTGTCTTCATTCTAAATGTATGATGTATTTATAGTATATTCATTTTTATTTTATTTTTGATCATTATTTTTTATTTTTGCCTATGTAGAGCTTTGATATAAGACTGTAATGAAAAGCACTATATAAATGAAGTGTATTTTTATTTTATACTATGATTGTACTTTATTATTAGTACAGCGCTCACACATGCCTGTGTCTGTTTTCTTCACAGACTGATTCTTCCACGTAGTACCAAACCACAGGTGTTACTGGAGAGAGATTCCAGCCACTCTGATCAGCACAGAGAGGGAGCTGTCTCTACTGATGTCAGAACAAGACGACCTAACATAAACTTTCACAAAAGTTTCAAGAACGCTACCCTCATACAAGCAAGGCTGAAGATATCAAGTCTTTGAAGTAGACTGAGTATCATGTCTTGTGATTGGCCTCGGTTTGTTTTTAGAATATCAAGTCCAATGGTTGACACGGACAGGGTTTAATGCTCCCAATGCTGTTAATTCAAGAACACATTTCTGTCTTCGTAGAAGATTAAAGTACTTGGTGGGATTCATTTCTGGTAAAGGAACAGAGGTATAGAATGGGGCAACAGGATCTTACCCGAGGCTAAACCCTGATATAGCAACCCACTTCTTCTCTTTTTAGATCAGTCAACAATATCCAGTCTCCTAAATATATTCCAGCCCCTTCCACCCAGCTTTGAGAGGGAAATGGACAAGATGATGTGGACTCAGCTGAGAATGTGGAGTCTCAGTTCCGATCTGGATATGGCTTTGAGATCAGACATTCCGGGAATCAACGCGAGGGCTCTACTGGGATAGAGCATACCCTGGTACTCACACAGCCAGCAGCATTTACTCAGTGATTTTTTTAATGGGAAAATTCAAGCCCACACCAAGGCCTAAGGCAAGTGTACAGTAGGGCTGCCTGCAAGCGTGGTGGTTTGAATCCTTGAGGTGAACTGTTCTTTTCATCCACTGCTCCAGGACCCACACGCTCCAGGACCCACACGCTCCAGGACCCACACGCTCCAGGACCTATATTTTCCAGGACCCACACGCTGCAGGACCCACATGCTCCAGGACCCACACGCTCCAGGACCCACACGCTGCAGGACCCACACACTCCAGAACCCACACGCTCCAGGACCCACACGCTCCAGGACCCACACGCTCCAGGACCCACACACTCCAGAACCCACACGCTCCAGGACCCACACACTGCAGGACCCACACGCTCCAGGACCCACACGCTGCAGGACCCACATGCTGCAGGACCCACACACTCCAGAACCCACACGCTCCAGGACCCACACACTGCAGGACCCACACGCTCCAGGACCCACATGCTGCAGGACCCACACGCTCCAGGACCCACACGCTCCAGAGGAGACAGACTCACAACTCCAGAGGAGACAGACTCACAACTCCAGAGGAGACAGACTCACAACTCCAGAGGAGACAGACTCACAGCTTCAGATCTGTATCTTTTACAACACAAGGTGTGTTTTTATTCACATTTATACACATTTATATAGAAAATCTTCCTGTAGTCGGCTAACAGAAGGATGAATTGTGTTGTGATTTCCTCATTGGTGCGATAACAATTAGTATATAGGACTGTACGAGATTCTGAAGGTTATTATCCAGCGTTTGTTTACTGGGAGGGTTTGTCATAGGGAGGGTTTCCATGTTCTTACTCTTTTAGGTTTTCATCAGCTGAAGGAGAAAGAGATCGTGTAAGAAGGGATTAAAGAATCACTGCTGTAGACCAGAGAGAGAGAGAGAGAGAAGGAGAAAAAGTGAGAGAGAAAAAGAGAGCGAGGAAGAGAGGAGCGAGTAGTGCACTGCTCACAGACCAAAAGATGCAGAGAAATATGCAGAGAGAGGAAGAGAGACAGATGACATGGACGAATCAAAGGAAGAGGGGAAGGAGAGACTTACTAAGAAGACTAAGAGAGAAGGAAAGATTATGAAATGTTTTGAAATAAAGAAATACGTGTAAGTGTAGGGAGAGAAAGCAGAGTGAATAGCAAGCTTAAGGGAAAGGGAAGAGGATGGAGGGGGAAGAGAGAGAGGTTGTGAAACAGGGAAGCAACAGAGGGAGTGGAAGGGCTTGTGTATGTGTGTGTGGGGGAGAGGGAGTGAGAGAGAGAGACAGAGGGGAGAAATTGTGACTCAATCAGCTGCCTCATTGTTCACGCAGGACAAGTGCAGGAGAGGAGAGGAGAGTGTGACAAGGAAGAGAGGCCGAGAGGCAGGAAGAGAAAAAAGAGAGAGGGCGTCTTCAATTTGAAGTGATACACAAAGCTAACTCATTATATTGCACACTAGAATATTGGCCTGAATACAAATTCAGTCCTCCCCACACTTACATAAACAAAGGCAAATATAAATGTGCATGCAGGTGGAGAGGTCATTTCCTGTGCTATTTGTATTTATTTGTTTGCTTATTAGGATCCGCATTAGCTTTTGCAGAAGCAGCAGCTACTCTTCCTAAGGTCCACAAAAAAACACAAAACATGACAAGCAACAAACCACTGATAGACAAGGACAGTCACACACATGTAAAATACAACAATACACAAACAATAACAGCAACAAAAAGAAAAGCCTATTGTATCTCTAAACTGTGATACCGGCCAGGGTATGTGACGATGTGCACAAAATTCCAACAGAGAGAGGAGGGAGGGAGCGTGAGCAGGAGGAGTGGGTGGCTTATGGTCTCAACAGATGATACAGGCTGGCTCTGCCTCGCATGTCCATTTCAACTTCACTCCCAACCACCACCATGCTCTAACTGAGAAGCAAGAACAGAGTGACAGTAGCAAAAAACTATTCCAAGTACACTAATCCATTTAAAATATATATGCTGCCACATCCAACAATTACCCAGTGCTAGCTAAACAAACCTTGTCCTTAATTCTAAATGTGGATTTTTATTTATTAATGGGTATTCTCTGATTTTAATTTATACTTTCGTTCAACTGGATGTGTTGTAGGGGCCAACTCAACTTGTAAAGAATGTACACCCGTATTTCCTGAACCATTTTGATGTAATATCAACATGGCTAGTTATAGGGTAAATAGAAGTGATTGAGATGGAAATAGTGTTATAGAAACAGAGCAAGAAAGAAAGGGAATTTAAAGTTTTAAGTCTAGAGTCTTTCCTGTATTTTCCAAGTAACATAACTGTATAAAAAAAGGTTAATGCATGTATATTGAGTTTTCAAAAAATTGTGTGTGTGCAGTAAGCTAGTCAATTCTATAGCAGGCTGTGTGAATCCACTACAGTACTGACAGACTGACTGGGAAATGCAATAACAGGGAGAGTGAAATGCCAACATGGAAAAGCATCCATGATGATGTAGCACCTCTTCCATGATGATGTAGCACCTCTTCCATGATGATGTAGCACCTCTTCCATGATGATGTAGCATCTCTTCCATGATGATGTAGCACCTCTTCCATGATGATGTAGCACCTCTTCCATGATGATGTAGCACCTCTTCCATGATGATGTAGCACCTCTTCCATGATGATGTAGCACCTCTTTCATGTCAGATCTAATCTGACAGCCAACCTAGAGATATTACAGTCAGGAATTCACTGAAATCATCAGACCCAGAAATCACACGCCCCATTTTCACATTCATATATTCCTATTTTATATAATTTGATGTATCTGGTAATCGTCTCCTCTTATGTGGCAGAGTGGCCCTCCATTCCATGCAACAGCATTTTGCTGCAGGGGGCCACGACTCCTCTGTTAATGCTTAGAGGATTTACTTTTAATCTGGGATTGTGGAAGAGACACGGAGCCAAATTAATTCATATGGCAGCAGCAGCAGTAGTAACAGCAGCAGCAGCGACAGTAGTAACAGCAGCAGCAGGGACAGTAGTAACAGCAGCAGTGACAGTAGTAACAGCAGCAGCAGCGACAGTAGTAACAGCAGCAGCAGTGACAGTAGTAACAGCAGCAGCAGCGAAGGTAGTAACAGCAGCAGTGACAGTAGTAACAGCAGCAGCAGCGACAGTAGTAACAGCAGCAGCGACAGTAGTAACAGCAGCAGCAGCGAAGGTAGTAACAGCAGCAGTGACAGTAGTAACAGCAGCAGTGACAGTAGTAACAGCAGCAGCAGCGACAGTAGTAGCAGCAGCAGCAGCAGCAACAGTAGTAACAGCAGCAGCAGCGAAGGTAGTAACAGCAGCAGTGACAGTAGTAGCAGCAGCAGCAGCAACAGTAGTAACAGCAGCAGCGACAGTAGTAGCAGCAGCAGCAGTGACAGTAGTAACAGCAGCAGCAGCAACAGTAGTAACAGCAGCAGCAGCGAAGGTAGTAACAGCAGCAGTGACAGTAGTAGAAGCAGCAGCAGTGACAGTAGTAACAGCAGCAGCAGCAACAGTAGTAACAGCAGCAGCAGCGAAGGTAGTAACAGCAGCAGTGACAGTAGTAGCAGCAGCAGCAGCAACAGTAGTAACAGCAGCAGCGACAGTAGTAACAGCAGCAGTGACAGTAGTAGCAGCAGCAGCAGCAACAGTAGTAACAGCAGCAGCAACAGTAGTAACAGCAGCAGCAGCGAAGGTAGTAACAGCAGCAGTGACAGTAGTAGCAGCAGCAGCAGCAACAGTAGTAACAGCAGCAGCGACAGTAGTAACAGCAGCAGTGACAGCGTAGCAGCAGCAGCAGCAACAGTAGTAACAGCAACAGCGTAGTAACAGCAGCAGCAGTGACAGTAGTAACAGCAGCAGCAGCGACAGTAGTAACAGCAGCAGTGACAGTAGTAACAGCAGCAGTGACAGTAGTAGCAGCAGCAGCAGTGACAGTAGTAGCAGCAGCAGCAGCAACAGTAGTAACAGCAGCAGTGACAGTAGTAGCAGCAGCAGCAGCAACAGTAGTAACAGCAGCAGCGACAGTAGTAACAGCAGCAGCAGCGACAGTAGTAACAGCAGCAGTGACAGTAGTAGCAGCAGCAGCAGCGACAGTAGTAACAGCAGCAGCAGACAGTAGTAATAGCAGCAGCAGCGACAGTAGTAACAGCAGCAGCAGCGACAGTAGTAACAGCAGCAGCAGCGACAGTAGTAACAGCAGCAGCGACAGTAGTAACAGCAGCAGCAGCGACAGTAGTAACAGCAGCAGCAGCGACAGTAGTAACAGCAGCAGCATCAACAGTAATAACAGCAGCAGCAGCAACAGTAGTAACAGCAGCAGCGACAGTAGTAACAGCAGCAGCAGCGACAGTAGTAACAGCAGCAACAGCGACAGGTAGTAACAGCAGCAGTGACAGTAGTAACAGCAGCAGCAGCGACAGTAGTAACAGCAAGCAGCGACAGTAGTAGCAGCAGCAGTGACAGTAGTAAACAGCAGCAGCGACAGTAGTAACAGCAGCAGCAGCGACAGTAGTAACAGCAGCAGCAACAGTAGTAATAGCAGCAGCAGCGACAGTAGTAACAGCAGCAGCAGCGACAGTAGTAACAGCAGCAGCAGCGACAGTAGTAACAGCAGCAGTGACAGTAGTAACAGCAGCAGCAGCGACAGTAGTAACAGCAGCAGCGACAGTAGTAACAGCAGCAGTGACAGTAGTAACAGCAGCAGCAGCAACAGTAGTAACAGCAGCAGCGACAGTAGTAACAGCAGCAGCAGTGACAGTAGTAACAGCAGCAGCAGCGACAGTAGTAACAACAGCAGCAGCGACAGTAGTAACAGCAGCAGCAGCGACAGTAGTAGCAGCAGCAGCAGCAACAGTAGTAACAGCAGCAGTGACAGTAGTAACAGCAGCAGCAGCGACAGTAGTAACAGCAGCAGCAGCGACAGTAGTAACAGCAGCAGCAGCGACAGTAGTAACAGCAGCAGCAGCGACAGTAGTAACAGCAGCAGCAGCAACAGTAGTAACAGCAGCAGCAGCGACAGTAGTAACAGCAGCAGCAGCGACAGTAGTAACAGCAGCAGCAGCGACAGTAGTAACAGCAGCAGCAGCGACAGTAGTAACAAGCAGCAGCGACAGTAGTAACAGCAGCAGCAGCGACAGTAGTAATAGCAGCAGCAGCGACAGTAGTAACAGCAGCAGCAACAGTAGTAATAGCAGCAGCAGCGACAGTAGTAACAGCAGCAGCAGCGACAGTAGTAATAGCAGCAGCAGCGACAGTAGTAACAGCAGCAGCAGCGACAGTAGTAACAACAGCAGCAGCAGTAGTAACAGCAGCAGCAGCAAACAGCTGTGGCAGCAGCAGTGACAGTAGTAACACAGCAGCAGCAGCAACAGTAGTGACAACAGCGACAGTAGTAACAGCAGCAGCAGCAACAGTAGTAACAGCAGCAGTGACAGTAGTAACAGCAGCAGCAGCAACAGTAGTAGCAACAGCGACAGTAGTAACAGCAGCAGCAGCAACAGTAGTAACAGCAGCAGCGACAGTAGTAACAGCAGCAGCAGCAACCTTAGTGACAGCAGCAGCAGCAACAGTAGTGACAGCAGCAGCAACAGTAGTTACAGCAGCATCCGCAACAGTAGTAACAGCAGCAGCAGCGACAGTAGTAACAGCAGCAGCAGCAGCGACATCAGTAGTACAGCAGCGACAGTAGTAACAGTAGTAACAGCAACAGTAGTAGCAGCAGCAGCAGGGACAGTCGTAACAGCAGCAGCAACAGTAATAACAGAAGCAACAGTGACAGTAGTAACAGCAGCAGCAACAGTAATAACAGAAGCAACAGCGACCGTAGTAACAGCAGCAGCAGCAGTGACAGTAGTAACAGCAGCAGCAGCAGCAACAACAGTAGTACAGCAGCAGCAGTGACAGCAGTTACAGTAGTAACAGCGACAGTAGTAACAGCAGCAGCAACAGTAATAACAGAAGCAACAGCGACAGTAGTAACAGCAGCAGCAACAGTAATAACAGAAGCAACAGCGACAGTAGTAACAGCAGCAGCGACAGTAGTAACAGCAGCAACAGTAGTAACAGCAGCAGCAACAGTAGTGACAGCAGCAACAGTAGTAACAGCAGCCGCAGCGACAGCATTGCAGCAGCAGCAGTGACAGTAGTTACAGCAGCAGCAGCAACAGTAGTAACAGCAGCAGCGACAGTAGTAACAGCAGCAGCAGCAACAGTAGTAACAGCAGCAGCGACAGTAGTAACAGCAGCAACAGTAGTAACAGCAGCAGCAACAGTAGTGACAGCAGCAACAGTAGTAACAGCAGCAGCAGCGACAGTAGTGACAGTAGCAGCAGCAACAGTAGTAACAGCAGCAGCGACAGTAGTAACAGCAGCAACAGTAGTAACAGCAGCAGCAACAGTAGTGACAGCAGCAACAGTAGTGACAGCAGCAACAGTAGTAACAGCAGCAGCAGCCACAGTAGTAACAGCAGCAGCAACATTAGTAACAGTAGCAGCAGCAACAGTAGTAAAAGCAGCAACAGTAGTAACAGCAGCAGCAGCAACAGTAGTAACAGCAGCAGCTGCAGCAACAGTAGTAACAGTAGTAACAGCAACAGTAGTAACAGTAGTAACAGCAACAGTAGTAACAGTAGTAACAGCAACAGTAGTAACAGCAACAGCAGCAACCTTAGTGACAGCAGCAGCAGCAGCAACAGTAGTGACAGCAGCAGCAACAGTAGTGCAGCAGCAGCAACAGTAGTTACAGCAGCATCCGCAACAGTAGTAACAGCAGCAGCAGCGACAGTAGTAACAGCAGCAGCTGCAGCAACAGTAGTAACAGTAGTAACAGCAACAGTAGTAACAGTAGTAACAGCAACAGTAGTAACAGTAGTAACAGCAACAGTAGTAACAGCAACAGTAGTAACAGCAGTAACAGCAGCAGCAGCGACAGTAATAACAGCAGCAGCAGCGGCAGTAGTAACAGCAGCAGCAGCGGCAGTAGTAACAGCAGCAGCAGCGACAGTAGTAACAGCAGCAGCAGCAACAGTAGTAACAGCAGCAGCAGCGACAGTAGTAACAGCAGCAGCAGCGGCAGTAGTAACAGCAGCAGCAGCGACAGTAGTAACAGCAGCAGCAGCGACAGTAGTAACAGCAGCAGCAGCAGCAGTAGTAACAGCAGCAGCAGCAAACAGCAGTGGCAGCAGCAGTGACAGTAGTAACAGCAGCAGCAGCAACAGTAGTGACAACAGCGACTGTAGTAACTGCAGCAGCAGCGACAGTAGTAACAGCAGCAGCAGCAACAGTAGTGGCAACAGCGACAGTAGTAACAGCAGCAGCAGCAACAGTAGTAACAGCAGCAGCGACAGTAGTAACAGCAGCAGCAGCAACCTTAGTGACAGCAGCAGCAGCAGCAACAGTAGTGACAGCAGCAGCAACAGTAGTGCAGCAGCAGCAGCAACAGTAGTTACAGCAGCATCCGCAACAGTAGTAACAGCAGCAGCGACAGTAGTAACAGCAGCAGCAGCAGCGACATCAGTAGTACAGCAGCGACAGTAGTAACAGTAGTAACAGCAACAGTAGTAGCAGCAGCAGCAGGGACAGTCGTAACAGCAGCAGCAACAGTAATAACAGAAGCAACAGCGACAGTAGTAACAGCAGCAGCAACAGTAATAACAGAAGCAACAGCGACCGTAGTAACAGCAGCAGCAGCAGCAACAACAGTAGTACAGCAGCAGCAGTGACAGCAGTTACAGTAGTAACAGCGACAGTAGTAACAGCAGCAGCAACAGTAATAACAGAAGCAACAGCGACAGTAGTAACAGCAGCAGCAACAGTAATAACAGAAGCAACAGCGACAGTAGTAACAGCAGCAGCGACAGTAGTAACAGCAGCAACAGTAGTAACAGCAGCAGCAACAGTAGTGACAGCAGCAACAGTAGTAACAGCAGCCGCAGCGACAGCATTGCAGCAGCAGCAGTGACAGTAGTTACAGCAGCAGCAGCAACAGTAGTAACAGCAGCAGCGACAGTAGTAACAGCAGCAGCAGCAACAGTAGTAACAGCAGCAGCGACAGTAGTAACAGCAGCAACAGTAGTAACAGCAGCAGCAACAGTAGTGACAGCAGCAACAGTAGTAACAGCAGCAGCAGCGACAGTAGTAACAGCAGCAGCAGCAACAGTAGTAACAGCTGCAGCAGCGACAGTAGTAAGAGCAGTAGCAGCAATAACAGCAGTAACAGCAGCAGTAGCAACAGCAGTAACAGCAGCAACAGTAGTAACAGCAGCAGCAGCAACAGTAGTAAAAGCAGCAACAGCAACAGTAGTAATAGCAGCAGCAGCAACAGTAGTAACAGCAGCAGCAACAGTAATAACAGCAGTAGCATCGACAGTAGTAAATGCAGCAACAGCAGTAACAGCAGCAGCAGCCACAGTAGTAACAGCAGCAGCAACAGTAGTAAAAGCAGCAACAGCAGTAACAGCAGCAGCAGCAACAGTAGTAACAGCAGCAGCTGCAGCGACAGTAGTAACAGTAGTAACAGCAACAGTAGTAACAGTAGTAACAGCAACAGTAGTAACAGTAGTAACAGCAACAGTAGTAACAGCAACAGTAGTAACAGCAGTAACAGCAGCTGCAGCGACAGTAGTAACAGCAGCAGTAACAGTAGTAACAGCAGCAGTAACAGTAGTAACAGCAGCAGCATCAACAGTAATAACAGCAGCAGCAGCAACAGTAGTAACAGCAGCAGCGACAGTAGTAACAGCAGCAGCAGCAACCTTAGTGACAGCAGCAGCAGCAACAGTAGTGACAGCAGCAGCAACAGTAGTGCAGCAGCAGCAGCAACAGTAGTTACAGCAGCAATAGTAGTAACAGGAGCATCCATAACAGTAGAAACAGCAGCAGCAGCGACAGTAGTAACAGCAGCAGCAGCGACAACAGTAGTACAGCAGCGACAGTAGTAACAGTAGTAACAGCAACAGTAGTAGCAGCAGCAGCAGGGACAGTAGTAACAGCAGCAGCAACAGTAATAACAGAAGCAACAGCGACAGTAGTAACAGCAGCAGCAACAGTAATAACAGAAGCAACAGCGACAGTAGTAACAGCAGCAGCAACAGTAATAACAGAAGCAACAGCGACAGTAGTTTTAGCAGCAGCGACAGTAGTAACAGCAGCAGCAGCAACAACAGTAGTAACAGCAGCAGCAGCGACAGTAGTAACAGCAGCAGCAACAGTAATAACAGAAGCAGCAGCGACAGTAGTAACAGCAGCAGCAACAGTAATAACAGAAGCAACAGCGACAGTAGTAACAGCAGCAGCAACAGTAATAACAGAAGCAACAGCGACAGTAGTTTTAGCAGCAGCGACAGTAGTAACAGCAGCAGCAGCAACAGTAATAACAGAAGCAACAGCGACAGTAGTAACAGCAGCAGCGACAGTAGTAACAGCAACAGTAGTAACAGCAGCAGCAACAGTAATAACAGAAGCAACAGTGACAGTAGTAACAGCAGCAGCGACAGTAGTAACAGCAACAGTAGTAACAGCAGCAGCAACAGTAGTAACAGCAACAGTAGTAACAGCAGCAGTAACAGTAGTAACAGCGGCAGCAGCAGAGTGGGTAGGAAAATGGACTAGCGACAAGACGGATGCTGTCTCAAATCCCAGGAGTAACATGTCATAGTGATGTAGTGCTCATATCAAGGCACTTAACCTCAATGGCTCATGGGTAACCTTCTAATTTAACATTCACGGCTGTTACTGAAACATTCACAGAAATCATGTATAGATGTCCCTCTGAGATTTGAGTTAAAGTTTACATTATGATGCGTGCATCTCATTTTAGGATACGGCCCTAATGGAGTTTTCAGATTAAATGTACAATATGGTAACAGTACTGTTTGTACGTTACTTTGATTAAAGCATCTGCTTTGAATTTATAGATTGAGTGGATTAGGTAATATGTTAATCTCATTATTTATAAATTGATGATTATTATCTTTTAAGCCATTAATAATTTGTTTAATTGTTTTTAATACAATCATGTGTTTTGCAGCATTAGGTTGGTTTGTACCCGACTGGACATTTTGAAGGCAGCTGATTCAGATTTAGTAGCGGTAACATCAGTTCAGAGCTAATGACTTTGAAGAGGCCTAGGGTCTGTTCCAGGCAAGCAATGAAGCTCACTGATTGCACTCTGCTGACTCAAGCACAATGGACTGCTTCTAATAGTTTTTCTCTCACAGAAACGACTATATACAGTACTGCCAAAGACACGGTATTTAAACTATTAAAAGTCTTGCAGAATGGTCCAACAGTGCATTCAGAAAGTATTCAGACACCTTGACTTTTTCTATATTTTCCAGCCTTATTCTAAAACGGATTGAATTTTCAATTTTTTTTGATCATCCTTGATGTTTCTACAACTTGATTGGAGTCCACCTGTGGTAATTGCAATTGTTTGGACATGATTTGGAAAGACACACACCTGTCTATATAAGGTCCCACAGTTGACAATGCATGTCGGTGCAAAAATGAAGCCATGAGGTCAAAGGAATTGTACGTTGAGCTCCGAGACAGGGTTGTGTCAAGGCACAGATCTGGGGAAGGGTACCAAAACATTTCTGCAGCATTGAAGGTCCACAAGAACACAGTGACCTCCATCATTCTTAAATGGAAGAAGTTTGGAACCAACAAGACTTTTCCTAGAGTTGGACTGAGCAATCCAATCGGGGGAGGACCTTGGTCAGGGAGGTGACCAAGAATCCGATGGTCACTCTGACAGAGCTCCAGAGTTCCTCTGTGGAGATGGGAGAACTTTCCATAAGGACAACCATCTCTGCAGCACTCCACCAATCAGCCCTTTATGGTAGAGTGGCCAGACGGAAGCCACTCCTCAGTAAAAGGCACATGACAGCCCGCTTGGAGTTTGCCAAAAGGCACCTAAAGACTCTCAGATCATGAGAAACAAGATTTTCTGATTTGATGAAGCCAGGATTGAACTATTTGGCCTGAATGCAAAGTGTCACATCTGGAGGAAACCTGGCACCATCCCTACGGTGAAGCATGGTGGTGGCAGCATCATGCTGTGTGGATGTTTTTCAGAGGCAGGACTGGGAGACTAGTCAAGATCGAAAAGATGAATGGAGCAAAGTACAGAGAGATCCTTGATGAAAACCTGCTCCAGAGTGCTCAGGACCTCAGACTGGAGTGAATCTTCACCTTCCAACAGGACAACGACCCTAAGCACACAGCCAAGACAAGGCAGGAGTGGCTTTGGGACAAGTCTCTGAATGTCCTTGAGTGACCCAGCCAGAGCCCGGACTTGAACCCATCGAACAGAGAAGAGAGCAGCGACGCTCCCCATCCAACCTGACAGAGCTTGAGGGGAATTGCAGAGAAGAATGGGAGAAACTCCCCAAATACAGGTGTACCAAGCTTGTAGCGTCATACCCAAGAAGACTCTAGGCTCTCATCGCTGCCAAAGGTGATTCAACAAATTACTGAGTAAAGGGTCTGAATACTTACAATACCAGTCAAACGTTTGGACACACCTACTCCTTCAAGGGTTTTTCTTTTTTTTCTTCTTTTTTTTACATTGTAGAATAATAGTGAAGGCATCAAAACTATGAAATGACACATATGGAATCATGTAATAACCAAAAACGTATGAAACAAATCAAAATAGATTTTATATTTGAGATTCTTCAAAGTAGCCACCCTTTGCCTTGATGACAGCATTCTACAATCTTGGCATTTTCTCAACCAGCTTCATGATGTAGTCACCTGGAATGCATTTCAATTAACAGGTGTGCCTTGTTAAAAGTTAATTTGTGGAATTTCTTTCCTTCTTAATGCATTTGAGCCAATCAGTTGTGTTGTGACAAGGTAGGGGTGGTATACAGAAGATAGCCCTATTTGGTAAAAGACCATGTCCATGGACTGTCATTTCTCTTTGCTTATTTGAGGTGTTCTTGCCATAATATTATTATTTATTTGTACATTTTAATTTAAGCTTAATTGAACTAGGCAAGTCAGCTAAGAACAAATTCTTATTTACAATGATGGCCTAGGAACAGTGGGTTAACTGCCTTGTTTAGGGGCAGAACAACAGATCTTTACCGAATCCCCGAGCTGACAAGGTAAAAATCTGTCATTCTGCCCCTGAACAAAGCAGTTAACCCACTGTTCCTAGGCCATCATTGTAAATAAGAATTTGTTCTAAACTGACTTGCCTAGTTCAATTAAGGTTCAATTAAAATAAAATATAAAATATATATATTATTATGGCAAGAACAGCTCAAATAAGCAAATAGAAACGACAGTCCATTTTTGCCTTTATACATGAAGGTCAGTCAATACGGAAGATTTCAAGAATTTTGTGTGCAGTCGCAAAAACCGTCAAGCACTATGATGAAACTCATGGGGATCGCCACAGGAAAGGAAGAGCCAGAGTTCCCTCTGATGCAGAGGATAAGTTAATTAGAGTTAACTGCACCTCAGATTGCAGCCCAAATAAATACTTCAGAGTGTTCAAGTAACAGACACATCTCAACTGTTCAGAAGAGACTGTGTGATTCAGGCCTTCATGATCGAATTGCTGCAAAGAAACCACTACTAAAGCACGCCAATAAGAAGAGGAGACTTGCTTGGGCCAAGAAACACGAGCAATGGACATTAGACCAGTAGAAATCTGTCCTTTCCAGGTGAAGCTGGTTGAGAGAATGCCAAGAGTATGCAAAGCTGTCATCAAGGCAAAGGGTGGCAACTTTGAAAAATATAAAATTTCAAATATATTTTGATTTGTTTAACACTTTTTTGTTTATTACATGATTCCAAATGTGTTATTTCATAGTTTTGATGTCTTCACTATTATTCTACAATGTAGAAAATAGTAAAAAAATAAAGAAAAACGCTTGAATGAGTAGGTGTGTCCAAACTTTTGACTGGTACTGTATGTACATGTGATATTTTCGTTTAATTTTTTAAAATAAATTTGCTAAATTGTTAAAAAAACAGTTTTTTCTTTGTCATTATGGGGTATTGTGTGTAGAATTTTTTAAATTAATTTTAGAATAAGGCTGTAACATAACAAAATGTAAAAAAGTCAAAGGGTCTGAATTCTTTCCAAATGCACTGTACACTGAGATACATACAAATAATAATATACGGAAATAACATTTTGGAGAGTTGATAGAACAACAATGATTGAGCATGGCCGTATTCTAGCACAATAAAAGGAAATAGGTCATCGTTTTTACTTGTATATATTTCTTTTCCATCCTCAGACTCTTCATCCTCTATTTTTGTGTTTCATTTATTCATCCTTTGATCCCTTCATTTATCCCCTTCAGCACCATGGCCATCTCTTGCTTGCATCACTCCTTCCCAAGCACCAATCACTACATTTCAAATGACATTCATGGACATAGGCATGTAAGATAAGCTTCGTGCCAGTGTTATCTCTACCATGCCATCAATAGAGTGGATTTCCCCGATACACCAGCACCCGCTTTGGTAATCATTCCCGGATTTTCCTCTTTTATAATAAATATGTGGATATGAGTCCTGCCAGTTACGGTTTCTGTAGTGGATTTCATGGTGAAGATACTGTAGCAACAGTCAATGCTGTAATTTTAGATCTACTCTCTCTCTCTCTCTCTCTCTCTCTCTCTCTCTCTCTCTCTCTCTCTCTCTCTCTCTCTCTCTCTCGGTGGCTCTCTGTCTGTCTCTCTTTCTCTCTCTCTCTCTCTCCACCACCCCTCTCTCATTCTCTCTATCTCTCTATGTAAATTGATCCTCTACTTCTTGCTCCAGTATTGGAAAGTGTAGGGCTGTTTTGTGTACTGTACCCTCCCTGCCTTAGGCGACTGTCTGTCTGGCCAGACCATTTCCACACCAACCCCCTCCTCATCCCCTCCACACAGCCCCGCATTGTCTGACATCTCCCGAATACAGATGACTGCAACTTTGACTGCAACAATTTGTGGGGACACACACGCGACCTGTACAGTCTGACTCACGCACACACACTTCTATATACTTCTGTCACCGTACTCTACAATTACATCCACACACACAAACACACACACACTCTCACACCCTCAATGGATCTGCATAGACTATAATACCTTCAGAAAGTATTCATACTCCTTTACTTTTTTCACATTTTGTTGGGTTACAGCCTGAATTTAAAATTGATTAAATTGAGATGTTGTGTCACTGGCCTACACACAATACTCCATAATGTCAGTGGAATTATGTTTTTAGACATTTTTACAAATTAATTAAAAATAAAATGCTGAAATGTCTTCAGTCAACAAGTATTCAACCCCTTTGTTATGGCAAACCTAAATAAATTCAGGAGTAAAAATGTATTTAACAAGTCACATAATAAGTTGCATAGACTCACTCTGTGTGCAATAATATTGTTTAACATGATTTTTAAATGACTACCACATCTCTACACCCCACACATAAAGTACAATTATCTGTTAAGTCTCTCAGTTGAGCAGTGAGGAGTCAAACATAGATTCAACCACAAAGACCAGGGAAGTTTTCCAATGCCTCGCAAAGAAGGGCACCTATTGGTAGATGGGTAAAAAAGCAGACATTGAATATCCCTTTGAGCATAGTGAAGTTATTAATTACACTTTGGATGGTGGATCAATACACTCAGTCACTACACCGATACAGTTGTCCTTCCTAACTCAGTTGCCGGTCAGGAAGGAAACCGCTCAGGGATTTCACCATGAGGCCAATGGTGACTTTAAAACAGTTACAGAGTTTAATGGCTGTGATAGAAAACTGAGAATGGATCAACAACATTGTAGTTACTCCACAGTGCTAACCTAAATGACAGAGTGAAAAGAAGGAACCCTGTACAGAATAAAACATATTCCAAAACATGCATCCTGTTTGCAATAAGGCACTAAAGAAAAACTGTACAAAACAATGGTCAAATAAATCAACTTTATGTCCTGAATACAAAGCGTTATGTTTGGAGCAAATCCAACACAACACATCACTGAGTACCACGCTTCATATTTTCAATCATGGTGGTGGCTGCATCATGTTATGAGTATGCTTGTAATCAGCAAAGAATAGAAACAGAATAGAGATAAGCACAGGCAAAATCCTAGAGGAAAACCTGGTTCAGTCTGCTTTACACCAGACACTGGGAGACAAATTCACTTTTCAGCAGGACAATAACCTAAAACAGGACAAATCTACACTGGAGTTGCTTACCAAGAAGACAGTGAATGTGGCCTAGTTACAGTTTTGACGTAAATTGGCTTGAAAATGGCTGTCTAGCAATGATCAACAACCAACTTGAGGGAGCTTGAATAATTTTTAAAAGAATAATGTGCAAATATTGTACAATCCAGGTGTGCAAAGCTCTTAGAGTCTACCCATTAAGACTCACAGCTGTAATCGCTGCCAAAGGTGATACTAACATGTATTGACTGAGGGGTGTGAATAGTTATGTAAATGAGATATTTCTGTATTTCATTTTCAATACATTTGCAAAAATGTCTAAAAACAAGCTTTCACTTTCTAATTATGGGGTAGTGTGTGTAAATGGCTGAGAAAAAAAATATATTGAATCAATTTCAAATTCAGGCTGTAACACAATTTTTCTTTTGAATAAATCAAGGGGTATGAATACTTTCTGAAGGCACTGTAATTGATGTCATAATGTCTGTGAATTAGACCAGCCCTGCTAGTGTAAGCCAAATGAGTAACCATGGGAGGGAGAAACTAAAGTAACTGTAGAAAGTGTTTAAGATCTATCTATGTGCCATTCTTTGTTAATCCACCCAATCACAACTCCATATGTTCCTCTAATCCCTCCCAGTCTCTCCACCACATCGATCTCACTCTCCTTCTATCTTGCCTTTGAAGGAACTGACCCAAATACTCCCCTCTGTTTGACGGACTTCTTTGCACAGCTGCTCAGACTAAAAAAACAGACAAAAAAACCCACACTCAATCCCTCACTCTATTCTGCCACACACACACATATAGTTCACTCACAGAATATATACACACATACATACCATATGCTCATGCATATACACACATATGCACATATGCACACTCATAGCTTAGTTTATCAATATTCCGTAGTGAATGCAGAAAGAGTGGGATGTACTGTATACCTAATATGCTTAGTATTTGGGAGAATTTAAATAAATACTCTAATACACTGTTATAGGGCCAGGAGATTTCACCAAACATGTGGTCAGACCAGAAATATTAGGCCCTAGTTTTTGGATTCTTTCAGTGGACAGACCATATGGTCTGGAAAAACTGTATTTTTGGAATAGTAATTTCCCTCTAGGAACACTGTTTGACAAAAAAATGATTTGATATATTTAATTATGTTTAATATTTTCAAACAGGTTTGGCCACGGTTTATTTTACTGAAATTGATTTGAAGAAAAATCCTCTCCTTTCCTCCAACTCCTGCTGGAAGCAGATTACTGCCACTTCACCATGACAAGGGGATTGAAGTCGAGATATAGACCCTTAGAGGGATTAGTATACTGTAGCGGTTCAATTTCCATGTGACCATGTATAATTTGTGGGATATGGTTTAGGCATAATGAAATAAGGGTACATTGTCAAGCTTGTTGTATTCTGGCATGTCAGTGATTTGGGAATTTCAATTAAACCTCAGTGATCTGGTCACTTGAGCGAATTGTTAACTAAAACCTGTATCCTTTTCAGTCTATCTAGGGCTGAAGGAGCCGGCCTGGTTTGAGCTTATCCTTAGGATTCAAGGATCCAGGAAGTTGAGATCGAGAGGAAGGGACGTTCGTCATCAGCACCATGGCGTCTGAGGGAGTGGTCGAGCTGCGTGATTGGCTGTTCCTGCTCATGCTCTGCCTGACTCTGTTGTCCGAGGTGCTGGAGATTGCTGCAGCCACAGGGTACGACGAGGAGGGAGACCCAGTGTGCCCCTCTGTCTGCCGATGTGACGAGGACTTCATCTACTGCAACGACCGTGGCCTGAGCTCTATCCCCCCTCTGCCCCCCTCTGCCACTGTGCTCTACCTTCAGAACAACCACATAGACAACGCCGGGCTCCCCACCTCCCTAGAGCGTCAACTCACCATCCGAGTGGTCTACTTGTATGATAACGAGCTGGATGACTTCCCCATGCACCTGCCCCCTTCCCTCCGGGAGCTGCACCTGCAGGACAACAACATCCGTACGCTTCCCCGCGCCACCCTGGCCCGCATGCCTCTACTGGAGAAGCTGCACCTGGACGACAACTCTGTCTCCACCGTCAGCATCGAGGACCAGGCCTTCGTTGACAACCCACGGCTGCGCCTGCTTTTCCTGTCACGTAACCACCTGTCCAGCATCCCCTCTGGGCTCCCGGCCTCTCTGGAGGAACTGAGGCTGGACGACAACCGCATCTCCACCATCCCCACCCACGCCTTCCGTGGCCTCTCCTCCCTGCGACGCCTCGTTCTGGACGGGAACCTCCTGGCCAACCAGCGCATCGCAGATGACACCTTCTCCCGCCTCTCCAACCTGACAGAGCTTTCATTGGTGCGTAACTCCCTCCTGACCCCGCCACTCAACCTGCCCAGTACCCACCTGCAGCGTCTCTCTCTGCAGGACAACGCTCTGATCCACATTCCCCGTGGCTCCCTGGATGGCATGAGGAGGCTCCAAAGACTGGACCTGTCTGGCAACAACCTGACCACCCTGCCTCGGGGCCTATTCAAAGACCTGGACAACCTGGGACAACTGCTGGTGCGGGGGAATCCCTGGCACTGTGGCTGTAACCTGCGCTGGTTACATGACTGGCTTCATGCTAGGGGTAACTCCATCACGGTGAGGGGCCTCACCTGCCAGGGGCCTGACAAGGTACGAGACATGGCCCTTAAGGACCTGACCAGTCAGATGGAGGAGTGTGAAGTCCCAGGCATAGTGGCTGTCGGGGCTGGGGTCGGGGCCACAGGAAGTGAGACCAGAGACAGAGGGGGTGGAGCAGACGTAGGACAGGTTGATGCTAGCGCCACCACCCTCGCCCCTCCACAGGGCTCCCTTTTCACCCTGCGCTCCAAGCGGCCCGGCCTGGGGCTACCAGACTCAGGTCTAGACTACACACTGGGCAGCAGTGGAGTAGGTAAGAGCCTGGCCCTGAATGTCAAGCCCTTGGCCCCCGACAGCATCCGTGTCACCTGGAGCGTGGCCCAGCCCACCTCTTCCTTCAGACTCAGTTGGCTGCGGCTGGGAACCAGCGCTGCCATGGGCTCCATCACAGAGACCCTGGTGAGAGGAGACCGCAGAGAGTACCTGCTCACTTCCCTGCACCCCCACTCCAGCTACATCATCTGCATGGTGCCCCTGGCGGCCAGCTCCGGGGGTAGAGGAGTCATGGCAGGTGGAAACACTGACTCAGATGAAGCTCCAGTGTGCACTAAAGCTGAGACGTCAGACCCCAGTCAGCCAGATGTGGGCCAGGAGGACAACCAGGACCCTGAACACATGGCTACTCTACCTCTGGCTGGGATCATTGGAGGAGCTACGGCCATCGTCTCTCTGGCACTCATAGTTGCCGTCTTTTGCTGGTACAGGCATCGGGCCGGACGCCTGTCTTCTCGTGATCAATACAGCCGTGGCAGCTCCAGAAAGAGCAAGCAATACGATGACTACATTGAGTCAGGCACAAAGAAGGACACCACCATCCTGGAGATCCGAGGCCCAGGGTTCCAGATGACACCCATGGTTACCCACCAGCCGCTGCAACCCATGCCCCTCCGGGAGGATTACATCATCCACACTATATTCCCCTCCAATGGCACCGGCCTCTACAAAGGTGCCCACCAAGTGTCCAATGCAGGGTATGGCACCAACCGTGGCTATAGAGAAGGAGGGATCCCAGATATAGACTACTGTTACACGTGATAGTCCTGGCCAGTTCCACACTGTTCTAGGTGTACTGTATAGATGCACAGTTTTTTTTTTGTCCGCATGGGTTCTTCTGAAGCACCCCCTTTTGTGCCTTCCTCTTCTAGTCTCCCATTCCAGCTAACCCTGCTGTTTACTGCACTGACACTATTTGATGAATTGGTTGGGATGCCTGCAGGAAACTGCTACTGGTACACAGCAGCAGGGACTAACGAACGTCCCATTACAGGTGTTGATACGGACTGCTTCTTCACACCGTTAGTAATGGTCAGTGTACTTGTTCATCACTGCTTCCTCTCTCAGTGAGACAGAGTAAAATAATGTGCTGTGTTGAAACGGCAAGATATTTTCACATACAGTACAGTTCCATTTCAGGGCATATGTATGGGAACGTCACACTAACAAAGCTGTAAGGTTAAAAAGTCCAGAAAGGGTCAGAGAGACAGACTGATATGCATCCCTTGCCCACTGGCCATATTTTGCCCTCTTGGCTCATCCGTTTAAATGCCTCAACTATCCTGATGTGCCCATTTTGTCCTATCAGTTACCTGAAGACAGGGCTCTTTAAAGCTGTGAAGGGATATTTTTCAAACGGCCCACATAACCGCTTGTCTTAAAGCAGACTAGTTGTAGTCTGATCCAGTGGTTCCACAGGGTGAGGGTCTTGTCGGGGCCCAGGGGTGGCTGTCCCTGAAGATATCCTTGATGACTCTGGCTAAATTCTATAACGGAACAATGCATTGAATTCAATGCAGCCCAGGCTTGTAGATACTTTACTTAGATAGACATCCACTAAGCTGGTGCTTTGACCAGTCCCGTTTTTTGGAGCTGGGCCTTGACATTTTTGATGGGGAAATTACTCTAATGTCTCCCTTGATGGGGATGATGGATTTGTTGTAGGTCATTTTTGAGCAAGAAGAAGATTTAAGAAATAAATAAAAACTCTGAAGATTAGAATTCTCTTGACTGCACCAGCGTGAATGTTTATGTTATGTACACCTCTTCAATGAACACTATCTGAAGCAAAAGAGACATTATCAGTTTACAAGACTTGGTTAATAACAGAGTACCCTGCCAAGACTGACAAATCACTACTTTGAGACTTAAGAGTCAACCCTCCATTTCTCCCTCTGTGTAGTTATCAAGTTACCTTAGAAGGTGGTGGTGTTCTGGTGAGAAGGGGGGCCTCTGCTTGGTACTAGATGGCTTTGTAGTTGTTCACTAGTGGGCCGATTCCCAACAGGACAGAGGACTTCTGTGGAGCATCCTGTGGATAGACACAGCAGTCTTGTAAGTGTGAACCAGAAAATTACTATGTAAAACAGCTAGAGGATATCAGGTAGATTATCAAACCGTAACACTGTGGACCTGCACTGTGGGAGGGAGTGAGTAGGTCGAGGATCCGAGGAGGTGGGGTGAGGCGACAATGGGGTGAGTTCTATTTTCCTTTGTGTGGGCACTGATGATAATCCTCTGCTCAGCTGGGTTGGGCTCAATTCGAATTGAAGGCAGTCAATTCAGGAAGTGATTTGAATTTAAAACTCTTGAAATAAATAGCTTTTCAGTTTTTTGAGAAGTCATTGAAAATAAATGCCCTTATTTAGATTATTTGATTGTAATTTTAGTTTACTTCTTGAATTGACTGCCTTCATTTCGATTTGAGCCCAACTCTGCTACTCAGTCCACTTCCCCTACACCCAGCAGCACTACAAATGTAAATGAATCAGCACTTACAGCTACATAACAGGCAGTGAATGAGGGGATAATGACAGACAGGGAGACCTAGAGAGACACAGAGGAAAAGAGAGCGACAGAAGACAACACAGAAATGATGGCTCTGGAACGACGGAGTTAACCCGTGCATAAACCTGTTTGTCATAGCCTGCTACTCCACATTGCTTTAATATTCTCCATTGCTTGTTTATCACTTTACTGTTTCCATGGGGGAAACAAATCGTGATTCCTTGGCTGTTTTGTCTGTTAGGATTTCCTAGTAGGTTAACTGTCAAACAATATGTCAAAGGAGCATTCATTTTATTTTATTTTGAATACAACATGTGAAACTGGAACAAATGATGCTGTTGGTGGCAGGTTTTTATTTTAGAAAATAATGATAAATATAATTTTTACATTTTTTAGTTTATTCATCTTATGCTGTTACCATGACATCCACTAATTTCCACTTTGAGATACCATCCACACCTGTCTCGACAGGAAAAACTAAATACTGAGTCTTTTAAAAGTGTGCACATTTTTTGTGGTAGGGTCCCTATTGAGTGTACACCTTTAGAAATCAATTCTCAGCGAGTGGTAATAATACAGTATAATCTATCACATTACAGCAACAATGTCGCCATTTCACCATATGTAAGAGCACAAATAACTGTTTAAATATATATATTTTATTTTTTTAAGTAACCACACATAGGGGTTAGTGAGGGTAAGAATCATATCACAGGTAACCAGCTTACATACAGAAACCAGGCCTGCATGTTTTACTGTAACTCCCTCTCTCTCCTATAAAACATAGTGTATTTATTTGGTATGCAGCTATTACGGCAGGTAGCATAGTGCTTAGTGGGTTGCACCAGTTACCGCGAGGTCGCTGGTTCAAATGAGCCATCAAGGTGAAAAATGAGCAAGGCACTTAACCCTTTACTATGGCTGACCCTGTAAAACACCAAATTTCACTGCACCTATGTGATAATATATATATATTTTTAATTATTGTTTCAAGTTGAGCTTGCATGCCTAGATGTTTATGTTTGAGAGAAAGGGGGAGAGAGAGAGAGAGAGAGAGGGAGGGAGAGGGAGAGAGAGAGAGAGGGAGAGAGAGGGGGAGAGAGAGAGAGAGAGAGAGAGAGAGAGGGAGAGAGAGGGGAGAGAGAGAGAGAGAGAGAGAGAGAGAGGGGGAGAGAGAGTACCATAGTAAGTATGCAGTTTGTGTGCATCACAGTCATCGCAGGGAGCACTTACGGTAATTTTGTTTCATTTTTTTTAGACCATCTGCCGATTTTACTTCTCTGTCGACTCGACCAGCCATTGGTGTTTGTTTGTGTGTCAGATTGTGTGGCTCCTGCCGACTCCGACCAGCAGTTGTTCCACCTGCAGCCCATTAACACAGATGTCTTCCCTTCCCTGTTGCGACTGCCCTGGCTCCACCAAAGGCCCTGTTTGCATAGTCTGTGTTTCTAAAAAAAATAAAACACTCCTCTCTGTGCTCAGATCGATGCTAGCTGCACAATAACAGAGAGCGAAAACAGGGTTCAGCTGGGGATCCGTCACCCAGCACACTTTCTAAAGCTTTCTGGGTGAAATGGTGCTCATCATTATTATCATTATCATCAATTATTGCACATTCCCATCCACATTCAGTGTGCCCTCTTCATGCCCCTTCTCTTAGTAGAGTGCCCATCACCCAACCCACACAAGAGTTGGAAGCCTTTGGTATGCTGTGTGGATCCAGGTTTCAGGCGCCAACTTGTGCCACTTTCACATCATGTCGGAAATTTGGGAACTCTTGAGATTTCCGACTTGCTTATTCATTGTAGAAAGATGATACAGAATCAACCAACAGGAAGTTCTACGCAAATAACTTACGTTCATTTTAATTCTAAGGTCCCGAGTTTCCAACATAACATGAACACGGCATAACACACGAAATTCAAGGAAATGGTCTGTGGTTTTATGCTTTAAAAATCATTTTAATGTTATTTTTTTGTCTACCCCTCCATACTGTTCCTGTGTTTTTTGTAAGTTGCTGCTGTTGAAACATCGCTCTCTCTTCCTTTGTTGGACTCTGTGTTATACTGAGAAAAAATGAACTATTTTGTATAAAAGATGTCTCTTTTCAATGTGATTAAAGGGGAAATGTGCAAAGCCTTGTGGAGTCCATTTATTTGTGTGTGTGTGGAGTCCATGTATTTGTGTGAGTGAGTGTGTGTGTTACTGTGTGTGTTTCAGTCTGTCTGTCTAGCATTAGTGTGTTTGTGTCTGTTTGAGTGTACCTGTTCCTTGTTAAAGTTGTGTCCTAGCACACAGGGGTCTAAACCCAAGCCAAGCAGCTTGTTGGCTGTGGTACAGATGTATTGATTTCCACTGCTTTGGCCCCGTCATATCCCACAGGCAAATACACACACACACACACACACACACACACACACACACACACACACACACACACACACACACACACATCTACACAGCTGATAGACCTACAATGATTACCATTACACTCATTGTCTTCTCTTGCTGTTCTTTATTTCCTCCCCTGTTCAGAAACAAGCAGCTCCTAGAACAGATGGGCCAGCATTAACCTGCTCTCACATTCATACTGGCCTGTTCATGAGCGTCTTTAAACTATGTCCATGGCTGCTGGATGCACTAATACTGAAGAGACATTATCACAGCAGTGCTGGCTGACTATGAGTAACACAGGAATTTGTCTACTGGGACAATAAGCAGCTAAGAACAGTAGGAACCTTCCGATGAACTCATTTAGTTGGGAAAATAAATGTTGTTTATGTTTTAAGGCAGCTGTTTCTTTCCTCTAGTTGTCTGCCTAGCTGGTCTGAAAGAGGAAGGAACCATTTTGGATTTGATAGTCTGAGGCAGAGGTGTACACATTAGTGGTATGCATTACTGTGGTTTTAGTCCATTGAACAATCCTGACTGCAAAGGGAAACAAGTTGGGCAAATATACAGAGACATGCAGGCCCAAGGAAACAGTAATTTGTACAGGAGTTATGTTGTGTCCCCCATCCACCCCTCCTCTAGAGGACAGCCTAAGTGCTCCAGGCCTCATGTCTTTTATAGGATTTCCAGGGCACCATATTAAATAGAAGCATGTCAAAAGGTTGGAGGGGTGGGGGGGGGTGAGACAGGGGCGAGCCAATGTCACTGTATTTCCTATCTTTATTGGGAGTGACACAAACAACCCTCCACCTCCTCCCCTCTTCTGTATGGATTAGCTGAGAGTAGGGGGAGGTCAGTAGGCATGCGTCTCACTTCTTTCCCCCTGTCTCACACACTCCATTTGTCTCTGTCTCTTTCTATACCCAACCACCCCATCCACTGCCTCTGCTTCATCCATCCATCTGTGATTCCCCTCCTCTTTCCCTCTCTCGCTCTGTGTGGAATTTCTCTTTGTCTGTCTGTGTGTGTGTCCTTCATTTGACATACATGAATCAATCAGTCAATCCAATTTTATTCCGAGCAAAGCCCAACGGACCTGCCTTCAAGCCATTGCTCTGGAAAAGTAACGGAATCCAGTGTCTAATTACGTTCCAAATCATATTGCGATTGTGATCGTGAATTAAGACATACAATTTTGCTTGATTCTTAGATACAGGACAAACGATTTGATGTAAAGAAGTCAAATTAGGAGAAATGAAGCGCAGGTACAAGTTCTCAACTGCATCAAATGCAATTGTAATAATAAGTGTGTAATCAGCTGTGTTGGTGTCTAAGGCGGGTTGAGGGTCACCCGACCTAAGCAAGCAGTCTGCATGGGGACTGACTCAATGGAAAGGGACGGCTGTGGCCTGCTCTGACTGCACGCTGGTTTAGACAGTGTCACGCCCTGACTGTAGAGATCCTTTTATTCTCTATGTTTGTTTGGTCAGGGTGTGACTCGGGTGGGAAAGTCTATGCTTTCTGGTTCTTTTTTTTTTCTGATTGGGAAACATACTTAGGCAACCTTTTTTACTTTTCTCATTTGTGGGTTGTTGTCTTTGTTGGTGGGTTGTATAGCCTTACAGAGCTTCACGTGAGTTTAGTTGTTTATTGTTTTGTTGGCGACATTTAAAATAAATTAATTTACGCTTACCACGCTGCACCTTGGTCCGGTCATTTCCTTGACGACGATCGTGACAGACAGCTCATTGTTACTGCCTAAGCACATCTAATTAAATTGTATTTGTCACATGTGCCGAAAACAATGGGTGTAGACTTGTGAAATGTTTGCTTATGAGCCCTTCCCGAAATAATAATATAAATAAAAATAGCAACACAAGAGGAATAAAATACATGGAGCTATATACAGGGAGTACCAGTACCAGTACCAGATCAATGTGGAGCTATATACAGGGAGTACCAGTACCAGATCAATGTGGAGCTATATACAGGGAGTACCAGATTATTGTGGAGCTATATACAGGGAGTACGAGTACCAGATCAATGTGGAACTATATACAGGGAGTACCAGATCATTTACATTACATTTACATTTAAGTCATTTGGCAGACGCTCTTATCCAGAGCGACTTACAAATTGGTGAATATGGAGCTATATACAGGGAGTACCAGATCATTTACATTACATTTACATTTAAGTCATTTGGCAGACGCTCTTATCCAGAGCGACTTACAAATTGGTGAATATGGAGCTATATACAGGGAGTACCAGTACAAGATTAATGTGCAGGGGTACGGGGTATTTGAGATAGACATGAACAAGGCAGGTTAAAGTGACTAGGTATCAGGATATGCACTGAGTGTACAAAACATTAGGAACACGATCCTAATATTGAGTTGCACCCCCTTTTGCCCTCAGAACAGCCTCAATTCGTCGGGATCATGGACTCTATAAGCTGTCTAAAGTGTTGCACAGGGATGCTGGCCCATGTCGACTCCAATGCTTCCCACGGTTGTGTCAAGTTGGCTGGATGTCCTTTGGGTGGTTAACCATTCTTGATACACACGGGAAACGGTTGAATGTGAAAAACCCAGCAGCGTGGCAGTTCTTGACACACTCTAACCAGTGCGCCTGGCACCTACTACCATTTCCTGTTCAAAGGCACTTACATCTTTTGTCTTGCCCATTCACCCTCTGAATGGCACACATACACAATCAACTAGCTTTCACAGCTTTGCGTCAGAATTAAACATTCATCCATGATTTTCAAACATCAAATTTACAAGTTGTTGCAAACATAACATTTCAAGCTGTTTAAGGTTAAGTTTAGGCATTAACTCCTAATTTTGAAGGTTAGGGTTAAGTTCAGAAATCTTAAGGTTAGGCATTAACTCAGAAATCTTAAGGTTAGGCTCAAAATGGTTAAGGTAAGGGTTAAGGTTTAGGATAGAAAATCTAAAACAAGTTGTTGATGCTTCTGATTCCAAAGGCTGCTAGTTGAAATCCAATGATAGAAAGTCATTTTGGAGATTTTAGTTTTAAGCCTATCCCAATCCTTAACTCTTACCTTAACCATTCATAACCCTATCCCAAACCTTAACTCTTACCTTAACCATTCATAACCCTATCCCAAACCTTAACCCTTACCTTAACCATTCATAACCCTATCCCAAACCTTAACTCTTACCTTAATCATTCATAACCCTATCCTAAACCTTAACTCTTACCGTAATCATTCATAACCCTATCCCAAACCTTAACTCTTACCTTAATCATTCACAACCCTATCCCAAACCTTAACTCTTACCTTAATCATTCATAACCCTATCCCAAACCTTAACTCTTACCTTAATCATTCATAACCCTATCCCAAACCTTAACTCTTACCTTAATCATTGGAATCACAGGCAAATGCTTACGCCCATACACAACGTAGCAAATCCAAAACCGATTAAGGCAACGGAGCTCACTGATGCCCCTAGTGGCTCGTTTCCATGCTATCTCCCGACGTCGTCAGACATGGATGGATATTGAATACGGACTTGTATCATGGGTGATCTGGCTGTACACAATCCTGCATCTACACTGATTGAAGTGGATTGAGCAAGTGACATCAATAAGGGATCTTAGCTTTTAACCAGATTCACCTGGTCAGTCTATGTCGTGGAAATGTTTTATATACTCATTGGATAATAAGAGTAAAATAAAAACAGAGTAGCGGCATATGATGAGTGTAATGGTGTGTGTGCATTTGTGTGTGCGTGTGTATGTATATTTGTGTTGTGTCCGTATGCGTGTGTGTTATGTGTGTGTGCGTATGTAGTGTATGTGAATGTGTGTGGGTTTGTGTGAGTGTCAGTGTAGTGTTTGTGAGTGAGTGTGTATATAGTGTGCATATATAATCTTGTGAATGTATATATAGTCAGTGCAAGATATGGTCAGTGCAGATAGTCCAGGTAACTATTTAATTCACTATTTAGCAGTCTGATGGCTATTTAGTAGAAGCTGTCTCAGAGCCTGTTGGTCCGAGAGCCGATGCTTCGGTACCGTTTGCCGGACGGTATCAGTGTGAACAGTCTATAGCTGGGGTGTCTGGAGCTGGGGTGTCTGACACTGCCTGATATAGAGGTTCTGGACAGCAGGGAGCTAGGCCCCGGTGATCTACTGGGCTTTCCACACCACCATCTGTAACACTTTGCGGTCGAAGGCAGTGCATTTGCCATACCAAGTGGTGATGCAACCAGTCAAGATGTTCTCGATGGGGCAGCTGTATAACATTTTGAGGATCCGAGGGCCCATGCTAAATCTTTTCAGCCTCTTGAGGGGGAAGTGGCGCTGTTGCGCCCTTTTCATGACTGTGCAGGTATATGTGGACCTTGTTAAGTCCTTAGTGATGATCTCTGTCGATGTGGATCGGGGCGTGCTCTCCCCTCATTCTCCTGCCGTCCACGATTAGCTCCTTGGTCTCACTGGCGTTGAGGGAAAGTTTGTTGTAGTGGCTTACCACCATTGTGTCATCAGCAAACTTGATGATGGTGTGGGAGTCGTGCGGGGCCTCACAGTCGTGGGTGAACAGGGGGTACAGGTGGGGACTAAGCACACACACTCATGGGGCCCCCGTGTTGAGGGTCAGCATGGCGGAGATGTTGTTGCCTACCCTCACCACCTGGAGCCTGCCCGTCAGGAAGTCCAGAGTCCAGTTGCAGAGGGAGGTGTTCAGTCCCAGGGTCCCCCATCTTGATGAGCTTGGGGGGGACTATGGTGTTGAATGCTGAGTTGTAGTCTATGAACAGCATTCTTACATACACACACACACACACACACCTTGCTGTACCTATTTCATGCTTTCTTGGGCCCATCTGGATGATCAACACCACACTGATTTAGTGCCAGCCCCTCTCTCCCCACTCCAGGAGCCCCATTCATTACAAAAGCCAATGCAATAATCCCCATGCTTTCCTTCATGGACAGGGCTGTCGGCTGATCGATACAGAAGGAATAAATCAATTGATGCCACTGCCACACAAACTGACTCTCCCCCTGTCCCTACCCACAACCTTCCCTGTTGTTGTTTCGCTCCATACCTCCTCAGCTCTCAGGCTGACCTCTCGTCTGCCTCTTTGTCATTACAGTCGCCCCTTCTGCTCTGACAGCACCACTGCTTTCAATATCCTGTATTCACTATTCTCTCAGTGATTCATGTGTTTGCTTCATGTCATTACAGAGCATGACATCACATCAAATCCCATGTAATTTCACATATCACATTCTCTCCACTCATCCTTACCACTTCTTTGGGTGATGTTGCTCTGTTCTCTTTTGACACTGCCTCTCTAATTTGTCACCTCTTCTGCAGACAATCTAGCTGTGCAGTGAGCTGTGAAAGACTCTCTCTCGCTCCCTCACTCACAAATGCGTGCACACCAATATACACACAGGCAAACACATACACGGATATATATATATATAGACACTCGTTCTTATGCTGACACTCTCATATACACACCTGCTCTCCAATTTCATTATCTGTCACATAAAAGTTATGTAGGTTGATTCAGCAGCGTTTGGGCCATAGGGTGATGGGACATAAGACATTTTTATGAATAGGCAGAGTCATGGACATATATATATATATATATATATATATATATATATATATTTACAATATTTCTCTCACGCAGAGCCAAACGTTCATTGCCCTTTTCATTATTTTTTTCTGCCAAGCTATTCAGTGTGTTTTCTAACGGACTTGGAAATGGCACAAAAACACATTTAGGATGGGATCATTTAGACCAGGGGAGTCAAACTCATTTCATGGAGGGCCGAGTGTCTGCTGGTTTTTGGTGTTTCCTTTCAATTTGTATCCAATTAAGACCTACACAACCAGATGAGGGGAGTTCCTAACTAACCAATGACCTTAATTCATCAATCAAGTACAAGGGAGGAGCTAAAACACTGAGACATTCGGCCCTCTGAATGAGTTTGACAGGTGATTTAGACTATTGGCGTGGAGCAGCGGTAGAGAACCTTGTTCACGGTTGCTGGTTTATGTCCGGCTCGCCCCAGCTTCGCACCCACCCACACACACATTCACACGGGGCGGCAGGGTAGCCTAGTGGGTTAGCCTAGTGGGTAGAGCGTTGGACTAGTAACCAAAAGGTTGCAAGTTCAAATCCCCAAGCTGACAAGGTACAAATCTGTTGTTCTGCCCCTGAACAGGCAGTTAACCCACTGTTCCTAGGCTGTCATTGAAAATAAGAATTTGTTCTTAACTGACTTGCCTAGTAAAATAAAGGTAAAAAAAAATCTCTTACTAAGGTCATAAATTAACAACATTTTTTCAAAGAAGAATCCAGGGGTTGGGTCGGCAACACCCAGCAGTGTACGTGAGCGATGCTAAGCTCCTGCTGCCATCAGCCGACATACAGGGGTAACTGCAACTCAGCAAGGCACTGCAAAGGATTAATGACAACATAACAAAAGGATCCTACATCACATGTGCTTTAGAAAATCCACACTGTTGCTGCATTGAACTGTGATGGCAAGCAGATAGATTAATTAAGTAATGATTATATGATAATTTATGATGAATCATAAACTTCCCAAAAAATCCTACAAAACATCCAGTGAAATCGGAAATATCAGCATTACTTTAAATGTGTTCATCAACATGTTGTCCTGAAACTCAATGCTTTGTTGGGGATTAGGACTGATGTGACACTTTGTGACATCTGCTGATGTAAAAAGGGGTTTATAAATAAATGTGATTGATTGATTGATGTTTTTCTCCAGAGGAGTCTGATTCAAGTAGAATATGAATCTCCACTGGGATTCTCTGCCTCTAATCCTATTATGGGGGCTGAGTCACTGGCTTACTGGTGCTCTTCCATGCCGTTCCTAGGAGGGGTGTGTCACTTGAGTGGGTTGAGTCACTGACGTGATTTTCCTGTCTGGGTTGGTGCCCCCCCCCCCCCCCCCCTTGGGTTGTGCTGTGGCGGAGATCTTTGTAGGCTATACTTGGCCTTGTGGTGGTTGAAGTTGGTGATTGAAGATATCCCTCTAGTGGTGTGAGGGCTGTGCTTTGGCAAAGTGGGTGGGGTTATATCCTGCCTGTTTGGCCCTGTCCGGGGGTATCATCGGATGAAGCCACAGTGTCTCCCGACCACTCCTGTCTCAGCCTCCAGTATTTATGCTGCAGTAGTTTATGTGTCGGGGGGCTAGGGTCAGTCTGTTATATCTGGAGTATTTCTCCTGTCTTATCCGGTGTCGTGTGTGAATTTAAGTATGCTCTCTCTAATTCTCTTTCTTTCTTTCTTTCTCTCTCTCTCTCTCTCTCTCTCTCTCTCTCTCTCTCTCTCTCTCTTTCTCAGAGGACCTGAGACCTAGGACCATGCCTCAGGACTACCTGGCATGATGACTCCTTGCTGTCCCCAGTCCACCTGGCCGTGCTGTTGCTCCAGTTTCAACTGTTCTGCCTGCGGCTATGGAACCCTGACCTGTTCACCGGACGTGCTACCTGTCCCATACCTGCTGTTTTCAACTCTCTACGAAAAGCCAACTGACATTTACTCCTGAGGTGCTGACCTGTTGCACCCTTGACAACCACTGTGATTATTATTATTTGACCCTGTTGGTCATCTATGAACATTTGAACATCCTGGCCATGTTCTGTTATAATCTCCACCTGGCACAGCCAGAAGAGGACTGGCCACCCCCCATAGCCTGGTTCTTCTCTAGGTTTCTTCCTAGGTTCTGGCCTTTCTAGGGAGTTTCCTAGCCACCGTGCATCTACACCTGCATTGCTTGCTGTTTGGGGTTTTAGGCTGGGTTTCTGTACAGCACTTTGAGATATCAGCTGATGTAAGAAGGGCTTTATAAATAAATGTGATTTGATATGGTAATGTTCCTTGCTCAGGCGTCGCTGACGCATGCCAGATCTTACAACGTCTGGATAGGTATTTTAGGTTTCAGGTAACCACATCATATGTTATGGCAATCTGATAGTCGATGACACAGTCGATGACGTGGCACCCAACCATTGTTTGATGCATGCAATATCTGAGCAAGGGAACCAAAACAAAAAGCTGCAGCTCAATCAGGCAGCTCTGGTGCTGCAGGGACGTCTCACAAGGACAGGTAATTACAATCATCATGGTGTGAGTATGGAAGGGGAATGAGATCACCTTAACCCTTACATTAAACATATGTTTAGGCTACTTGTTTGCCTATTATTATTAAATCCTTACCACTTGGTGTTCAAGCTCATTATACTGTGTGTTACTATGGATTCCATGTCTACTGTAAAGATGATATATCCACCCTTCAGAAATATTGACTATATTTTCATACTCTAACATCCCTTGTGGAAAAAAGTATAGCAGTATGATAATATTAATAGAGTTGATCATGTTATCGTGTAAGTATCCATTCGTATTAATTAATTAAAGAAAATAAATGTTATTTTTTATAACACGAATCTAAGATAGTTTATAGGCTACCACTATATTTATTAATGACTTCATTGCTATTCATTAATTTATTTAACATTACAACAATAGGAAAGGAATAACATCACATATACAGCGCATTCAGGAAGTATTCAGATCCCTTGACTTTTTCCACATTTTGTTACATTACAGCCTTATTCTAAAATTGATTAAATAAAGAATTTTCCTCATCAATCTACACACAATACCCCAATAATGACAGTGTAAACAGGTGTCTAGAAATGTTTGCAAATGTATTAAAAATAGAAATACCTTATTTACATAAGTATTCAGATCCTTTGCAACGAGACTTGAAATTGAGCTCAGGTGCATCCTGTTTCCATTGATCATCCTTGAGATGTTTCTACAACTTGATTGGACATGATTTGGAAAGGCACACACTTGTCTATATAAGCAAGTCAGAGCAAAAACCAATTCATGAGGTTGAAGGAATTGTCTGTAGAGGCACAGATCTAGGGAAGGGTACCAAAAGAATTCTGCAGCATTGAAGGTCCCCCAAGAACACCGTGGCATCCCATCATTCTTAAATGGAAGAAGTTTGGAACCAACAAGACTCTTCCTAGAGCTGGCCGCATGGCCAAACTAAGCAATCGGGGGCCTTGGTCATTGAGGTGACCAAGAACCCGATAGTCACTCAGACAGAGCTCCAGAGTTCCTCTGTGGAGATGGGAAAACCTTCCAAAAGGACAACCATCTCAGCAGCACTCCACCAATCAGTCATTTATGGTAGAGTGGCCAGATGGAAGCCACTCCTCAGTAAAAGGCACATGACAGCCCGCTACGGTGAAGCATGGCGGTGCCAGCATCATGCTGTGGGGATGTTTTTCAGCAGCAGGGACTGGGAGCCTAGTCAGGATTGGGTAAAAGATGAACGGAGCAAAATATAGATCTTTGATGAAAACCTGCTCCAGAGCATTCAACACTTCAGACTGTGGTGAAGGTTCACCTTCCAACAGGACAACGGTCCTAAGCACATAGCCAAGAAAATGCAGGAGTGGCTTCGGGACAAGTCTCTGAATGTCCTTGACTGGCCCATCCAGAGCCTGTGGACTTGAACCTGATCAAACATCTCTGGAGAGACCTGAAAATAGCTGCGCAGCGACGCTCCCACATCCAACCTGACAGAGCTTGAGAGGATCTGCAGAGAAAAATGGAAGAAACTCCCCAAATACAGGTGTGCCAAGCTTGTAGCACCATACCCAAGAAAACTCAAGGCTGTAATCCCTGCCAAATGTGCTTCAACAAAGTACTGAGTAAAGGGTCTGAATACTTCTGTAAATGTAATTTTCTTTTTTTCATTTGTTGTTTTTTTTGCCAACATTTCTAAACCTTTTGCTTTGTCATTATGGGTCATTCTGTGTAGATTGATTAGAACAAATTACAATTTAATCAATTTGAGAATAAAGCTTTAACATAACAAAACGTGAAAAAAGTCAAGGAGTCTGAATACTTTCAGAATGCACTGTATGCAGCTTTCATTCTTTATTATATATAACCCAGGGCTTTCTAAGGGGAGATTTCTCTCATAACTCATTATGTTCCTTTTGTCAAACCAGGTCCACTGACAGCATATCACACTCAATTGATGATTTATATAAACAACAGCAAGCGTTTCCCAATATCCAGAATGTTCTAGAAAAGAGATGAATCAGATCGATCCTTCTAGAATGAATATGGTAACGTTCCTTGTCTCGACGTTTGTTGTTTTACTCATCGTACTCAACGCGAACTAACCTTTGATTTGCTGAGCTTTTCTCGATTAACCAAGCTGAACCAATCATACACCAGTGCACATAAAGCCAGAAATATTACTGAACTATAAAGGTAAGCACTTGGGTTGCCATGTATGCAAGGCGGAGCTTAGAGTAACACAGTTTGGTTATCAATCAACTTCATAAACACTTTTATATTGATAAATTATCTAATACACAGATCTATATTTAACAAACAATAGAAAACATCCTAAAGGAAACTGCAACAAAACATTTTTGATCTCGGGTCTTCGCTTTCTTTGGACATAATCTGGCAACCTAGTTCCACATTGTGCAGGGGCGGTGCTTTCGTCTCACAGTAGTTTCTGGAACCTCATGGTTATACCATGGAGAAAGTGAGTAGGAACTCATCAATATTCTGGTCAAAAAACTGTTTCTTCTGGAATATTTACAGTATTGTCGCACCGTTTCTGTATGGTGGTCAATTATAACGCGTTTGACCTATTTGAAGATTGATAGCTAGCCAGCAAACTAGTTACACATTTCTACCTTGCTTTACTCAATGCGGACTTCATTGTTACTAGCTCGCCATGTAACGGTAGCTAGTTGGCTGGCTAGCTAACCGGTAATGTTAGCGTATTAGCTATGTAGCTAACCGGTCATGTTAGCACATTAGCTTACAAAATAGCTTTCAATTGTAGTTGGCTAATTTAGCCGGCAAATATGTTTGGTCCAGAACCGTGTGTATTAGTAGCCAGCCGATTTAACTACCGGTAGTTAGCTAGCTAATCAGCTATTATAGCTAGCTAGTTACCTAGCTAATATTACATACGCATGGTCTGTCGATCATCAGAAAAAAACAGCGCAGGCACGAATGACTTGATGCTGTGAAATGACTAACATTGCTGGTAGTTAACTTTTTCACGTTTACCAGCATGGCTATCTAGCTAGCTTTTCCAATTAGCTAGCTAGCGTACTAGTTGGTTATCTAACTGACTACTAAGTTAGGACATGATTGGCAAGTTAACCAGCAAGTTAAGTTAAGCGTTGGGCAGGACTACAAGTCAGTCAGCACTCAAACTTGCTAGATATCATATAGCAGTAGCTAGTTCAACTCAGTAAACCACCTTTAACATCTTAGTGGTTCAGCTAGCAGTCTATATCCGTTTAGCTGAAACATGGCAAGGTTCTGCAATATGTAATGGCCTCATAGCATGTAGGTGTCAAGGCTTGTTTGGTTTAACCTGACTGCTGGCTCCTAACGTTAGACCATGGCTGCTTTAGGAATCAGATTGTTTATAGAGCTCAAATTGGACAAATCACGATGGCAGTATTTCTTTACTTGTCAGTTTTTAGTAGAAAATCAATATCATGAAAAAGCAATATATTTAAACAGATTTGATTACAGTTAATTTATTCAGGTCCCTTTTTCCCCTCAGGTGTCACAGTTGAAGGATCAGGGCAACAAGGCACTGAGTGCCGGGAAGATCGACGAGGCCATACGCTGCTACACAGAAGCGTTGGCCCTCGATCCCTCAAACCATGTCCTTTTCAGCAACCGCTCGGCTGCCCATGCCAAGAAGGGCAACTACGAGAGTGCTCTGGAGGACGCCTGTCAGACCATCAAGATTAAACCTGACTGGGGAAAGGTGAGACGATGTCACAGCACAGTTGCCCAGAGAGGGTGGCTTGTATTTGCACTAGTTATTGTCAAAAGTGACAAGCCTCATCACCATGATTTGTGCTTGCACAGGGCTACTCAAGGAAAGCGGCAGCCCAGGAGTTCCTTGGACAGTTTGAGGATGCCAAATTGACGTACCAAGAGGGATTCAGACAGGAGCCCACTAATCAGCAGCTCAAGGAGGGGCTGCAGAACATAGAAGCCCGGTTAGCAGGTAGAAATATTTGAACCTGTCACACATTCACTTACATTATAAAAACAACAATGGGATTTTGTTTGCTTATCATGTGTTTTCCCTGTGTTGTGAATTTCACCTCTTGCCTCACCAGAAAAAAAGATGATGAACCCCTTCTCCATGCCCAACATGTTTGAAAAGCTGGAGAGCGACTCTCGAACCCATGCCCTGATGAAAGATCCAGAGTACAGAGCGCTTTTGGAGCAGCTCAGGGATAAACCGTCTATGCTTGGCTCGTGAGTATTTCTGTGGACACCTTTTGTCTTGTTGCACCTGTACATTTAGACATTTACTGCATTCGTTCATGCTTTTCAGTTTTTATCTTGTCTGACTGTAGTAATAAGTACCAGAACACAACATTCCTTTGTCACGCTTGTGCATTTCCTGTGATCTAATTCAAGTACATTGTCTGTCCTTCAACCTGTAGGAAGCTCCAGGACCCTAGAGTAATGACCACCCTGTCGGTCCTGCTGGGGTTAGACTTGGCTGGCATGGATGAAGAGGAAGAGCCTACTCCTTCCCCACCTCCCAAACCCAAAGAGACTCAGCCACCCCCTCCCAAAGAGGAAGACTTACCTGCGAACAAGAGACAAGTAAATATATTGCATTATAAGTAATCCTATAGTCCTTCACAGTCTGGGACAATGGTAATTTGTGCATGTATCTCCTCAGCACCCACACCGATTTGTGGGATTTCTTGCCCTCTCAGCATTGTTTTTAACAGCTTAAATGTCCATTGTGCTTCCATAGGCTCTAAAGGAGAAGGAGCTGGGCAACGAGGCGTACAAGAAAAAAGACTTTACCACTGCACTGGAACATTATGAAGAAGCCCTCAAGCATGACCCAACCAACATGACATATCTTTCTAACCAAGCAGGTATACAATCATCATTGTGTATACACACAGAGACAGATAATATTGTGTCAAACAGAGTCTGGTGTTCTCTGTGTGGATAGTCCACTGGGAGTAAATGGATACGACTGCAATCTGGCCAAAGTGATGACAGACACAGAAGCCCAGTAGTTTAATTATGAAACAGAGTATACATGTTTTTTTTTACCAGGTAAGTTGACTGAGAACACATTCTCATTTACAGCAACAACCTGGGGATTAGGTACAGGGGAGAGGAAGGGGATGAATGAGCCAATTGTAAGCTGGGGATGATTAGGTGACCATGATGGTATGAGGGACAACTTGGGAATTTAGCCAGGACACCAGGGTTAACACCCCTACTCTTAAAGAGAGTCAGGACACCCGTTTAACATCCCATCCGAAAGACAGTACCCTACACAGGGCAGTGGCATGTTTTTTTTAGACCTGAGGAAAGAGTGCCTCCTGCTGGCCCTCCAACACCACTTCCAGCAACATCTGGTCTCCCATTGAGTGAACAACCCCGCCCAGCTTCAGAAGCAAGCCAGCCAGCAGTTGGATGCAGGGTGGTATGCTGCTGTAGTCTGTGTACAGAGGGAAACGGGATAAAATAAATAGAAAATTACTATAATGTAAATCCAATAAACAATATTACATTAAACAGTCATGTCAGCAATTTCTATATGCAAGTTACAAAAAGAGAAAATTAACACACCATAATTCCTCTCGAGAATTAACATTAGTTACACCAACTGGTAGGCTAATCACATAATTGTACAAAATGGTAAGAGCATTGGTGAAGAAACTTACCCCTCTACATACACATTTATTGTATGTACATATAACAATAGCAACAGGAATATTATAAAAGTTAAATAAGTATTTTTTTCTGACTTACAAAAACAAATATCCCTGCAAATTAAAACGTTAGATCTCCAAGAAAGCCAACGAACTGAGAAATGTTTTGTTTTTTATGCTAACAAGTGGTTGCTATGGTGAATAATCCAATAATAATTGGTAGGACACATGAAAGGGGCTTCCGAGTGGCGCAGTGGTCTAAGGCACTGCATTTCAGTGCTAGAGACGTCACTACCCCAGCCATGATTGGGAGTCACATAGGGTGGCGCACAATTGGCCCAGCGTTGTTAGGGTTTGGCCGGGGTAGGCCATCATTGTAAATAAGAACTTGTAAGTATGTATATGGGAAAAAATGTCATATTATATCCATGATAGAACTAATTGGCTTGATCAGAATCAAATGCGATTAACTGAGTGAATATCTCTACCCCCTAATCCTGGATACAATTTTCTATTTCCATATGATTAAGCGCAGATAAAGCAGCTTAGCATTTGACCAATTTGTGTGTGTCCTCAAGTCATTTTGCAGAATAGATTTGTCCTGCTTTTAAGAATAATTATTAACTACTGCTACCATAGTATTTTATTAGATCCCCATAAACTACTGCTATCTTAGCTTACCATCATGCAGACAATGTCATATGATTCTTCTATGTGTAGTTTTTATGATCTGATTGGATAATGAGGTGCTTTCTAAGGTGTCTGCATTTTTCCTTTTGCCCATCACAGCTGTGTTCTTTGAGAAGGCTGAATATGAGATGTGCAGGGAGCTGTGTGACAAGGCCATCGAAGTGGGCAGAGAGAACCGGGAGGACTACAGACACATTGCCAAGTGAGTTCCTTGTCAATTCACTGAAAATAATTACACATGAGTCACCCTCTAGGGTATAAACTGCTGGGAGTCTGAAGGGGACTGTGGCACACGGTGTATGAGGAGAGATTAGGTCTCCTGAATAAGCAGCCTAATTAAATCCTTATATTCACCATTGGCCGGTCACATTTCGGTAATGTTGGGCTCTGCTACAAACCGGGGAAATGGAATGTCAGAGCTTGAGTCATCTGTGCTTAATGTCTCTTTATCCCTATCCTCCTCTCTCAGGGCCTTGGCTAGGGTTGGCAACTCGTACTTCAAGCAGGAGAAATACAAGGAAGCAGTCCAGTTTTACAACAAGAGTCTGACAGAGCATCGCACCCCTGATGTCCTTAAGAAGTGCCAGCAGGTACAGAGAGTGTTGACCCTATTGAATGAGGACTGTCAGGGTAGATTATGCTGGGTTCGATAACGACTCTTTAACCAGTCTGTTAATCACCGTCCTGTCACTCTCACCATCCCTTCTATGTCTGCAGGCGGAGAAGGTATTGAAGGAGCAGGAGAAGCTGGCCTACATCAACCCAGATCAGGCCTTGGAAGAGAAGAACAAGGGCAACGAGTCCTTCCAGAAAGGTGTGTGTCTGTGAAATGGAGGATCTACAGCGGTTGAAAGTATTAATTATGTGTCATGCCTATTTGTACTCTTAGTGGTAAGGTTTCTCTAGTTGTCTGCATACCATTTTAGATTCTGGTAGTGTTAGGATATCTGACATGCTGTGGTTATTCTCTGTTCTACAGGAGACTATCCTTCAGCCATGAGACATTACTCTGAGGCCATCAAGAGGAACCCCAATGACGCCAAGCTCTTCAGCAACAGAGCTGCCTGCTACACGAAGCTGCTGGAGTTCCAGCTTGCCCTAAAGGTACAGCACACCTGACTACTGTGGTGCCATGCATGTACAGTGCCTTGCAAAAGTATTCGACCCCTTGAACTTTGCGACCTTTTGCCACATTTCAGGCTTCAAACATAAAGATATAAAACTGTATTTTTTTGAAGAATCAACATGTGGGACACAATCATGAAGTGGAACGACATTTATTGGATATTTCAAACTTTTTTAACAAATCAAAAACTGAAAAATTGGGCGTGCAAAATTATTCAGCCCCTTTACTTTCAGTGCAGCAAACTCTCTCCAGAAATTCAGTGAGGATCTCTGAATGATCCAATGTTGACCTAAATGACTAATGATGATAAATACAATCCACCTGTGTGTAATCAAGTCTCCGTATAAATGCACCTGCACTGTGATAGTCTCAGAGGTCCGTTAAAAGCGCAGAGAGCATCATGAAGAACAAGGAACACACCAGGCAGGTCCGAGATACTGTTGTGAAGAAGTTTAAAGCCGGATTTGGATACAAAAAGATTTCCCAAGCTTTAAACATCCCAAGGAGCACTGTGCAAGCGATAATATTGAAATGGAAGGAGTATCAGACCACTGCAAATCTACCAAGACCTGGCCGTCCCTCTAAACTTTCAGCTCTAAACTTTCAGCTCATACAAGGAGAAGACTGATCAGAGATGCAGCCAAGAGGCCCATGATCACTCTGGATGAACTGCAGAGATTTACGGCTGAGGTGGGAGACTGTCCATAGGACAACAATCAGTCATATATTGCACAAATCTGGCCTTTATGGAAAAGTGGCAAGAAGAAAGCCATTTCTTAAAGATATCCATAAAAAGTGTCGTTTAAAGTTTGCCACAAGCCACCTGGGAGACACACCAAACATGTGGAAGAAGGTGCTCTGGTCAGATGAAACCAAAATTGAACTTTTTGGCAACAATGCAAAACGTTATGTTTGGCGTAAAAGCAACACAGCTCATCACCCTGAACACACCCACTGTCAAACATGGTGGTGGCAGCATCATGGTTGGGCCTGCTTTTCTTCAGCAGGGACAGGGAAGATGGTTAAAATTGATGGGAAGATGGATGGAGCCAAATACAGGACCATACTGGAAGAAAGCCTGATGGAGTCTGCAAAAGACCTGAGAATGGGACGGAGATTTGTCTTCCAACAAGACAATGATCCAAAACATAAAGCAAAATCTACAATGGAATGGTTCACAAACATATCCAGGTGTTAGAATGGCCAAGTCAAAGTCCAGACCTGAATCCAATCGAGAATCTGTGAACTGAAAACTGCTGTTCACAAATGCTCTCCATCTAACCTCACTGAGCTCGAGCTGTTTTGCAAGGAGGAATGGGAAACGATTTCAGTCTCTCGATGTGCAAAACTGATAGACATACCCCAAGCGACTTACAGCTGTAATTGCTGCAAAAGGTGGCGCTACAAAGTATTAAACCTCTTGATACTCCCCATCCCGGATCCGGGATCGTGAATAAAGCCTCAGGCTCATTAGCATAACGCAACGTTAACGATTTCTGAAAATTGCAAATAAAATGAAAATAATGCGCCTGCTCTCAAGCTTAGCCTTTTCTTAACAACACTGTCCTCTCAGATTTTCAAAATATGCTTTTGAACCATAGCAAATCAATCATTTGTGTAAGAGTTTTGCAAGCTAGCTTAGCATTTTGAGTAGCATTTAGCACGCAACATTTTCACAAACCAGATAACCAAATAAATAAAATCATTTACCTTTGAAGAGCTTCGGATGTTTTCAATGAGGAGACTCTCAGTTACATAGCAAATGTTCAGTTTTTCCTGAAAGAATCTTTTGTGTAGGAGAAATCGCTCCGTTTTGTACATCACATTTGGCTACCGAAACGAACTGAAAACTCAGTCACCAAAACGTCAAACTTTTTCCGAATTAACTCCATAATATCGACCGGAACATGGCAAACGTTGTTTAGAATCAATCCTCAAGGTGTGTTTTCACATATCTCTTCATTGATATGCAGTTCGTGGAAGCCTGCTTTCCCCTCAGAATCGCATGGAAAAATACCAGCAGCTGAAAAAGACGCACCAATTTCGACGGAGGACACCGGGCGGACACCTGGAAAATGTAGTCTCTTATGGTCAATCTTCCAATGATATGCCTACAAATACGTCACAATGCTGCAGACACCTTGGGGAAACGACAGAAAGGGCAGGCTCATTCCTCTCGCATTCACAGCCATATAAGGAGACAATGGAAAACGGAGCCTCAAAAATCCTGCTGATTTCCTGGTTGCCGTTTCATCTTGGTTTTGCCTGTAGCTCCCGTTCTAGGGCACCCACAGACAATATATTTGCAGTTCTGGAAAATTCAGTGTTTTCTTTCCAAAGCTATCAATTATATGCATAGTCGAGCATCTTTTTGTGACAAAATATCTTGTTTAAAACGGGAACGTTTTTCATCCAAAAATGAAATTGCGCCCCCAGAGTTTCAAGAGGTTAACTTAAGGGGGCTGAATAATTTTGCATGCCCAATTTTTCAGTTTTTGATTTGTTAAAGTTTGAAATATCCAATAAATGTCGTTCCACTTCATGATTGTGTCCCACTTGTTGTTGATGCTTCACAAAAAAAATACAGTTTTATATCTTTGTTTGAAGCCTGAAATGTGGCAAAAGGTCGCAAAGTTCAAGGGGGCCGAATACTTTCGCAAGGCACTGTATATGAGCTTTATCCTCATTACAAACTAATAAAGTGGATATCAAGTGTTTATCAGTCAAAGGACTAGGACTGATATTTTTTCTCTCTTTTTAGGATTGCGAGGACTGTATCAAACTTGATCCTACCTTCAGTACGTATTGAACTTTAAAACCTTTTTACTTTAAAAATGAAATGGTCAGTCCACCATTTAATTGATTTAGCACATACAGGCCTCCTAGCTTTTCTAATGTTTCTGTTTTGCTCTTACTTGATTTTGGTCATCAGAAAACTGAAGATGAATTGCATCTTGAAAACTTGACTGCTGACGTGCAATTGTTTGAACTGTATCAAACCTAGGCCCTTAAAAAGCATAGACTTCATCTAACTTCTCTTCACAGTAAAAGGGTACACGCGCAAGGCAGCTGCTTTGGAGGCCATGAAAGATTTCTCTAAAGCGATGGTTGCCTACGAGAAGGCTCTGGAGCTGGACTCTACTTCCAAGGTACAGTATGACAGATTTACATTGGTGCCCAATTTTTCAGTTTTTGATTTGTTAAAGTTTGAAATATCCAATAAATGTCGTTCCACTTCATGATTGTGTCCCACTTGGACACAATCATCTCCTTTACCAACCAATTCTAAAATAAACTGAAAGTGAAGTTTTATTTTGTATGCGGTTTCTATTAAATATTAAGCCATGGCTTATGGTTCTTCTACCTTGTTTTGTTGGTGTCACTGAGCGGACTGAGGCTAACAGTTAAACCATCTCTGTTCTGAGTGCAGGAGGCCACGGAGGGCATCCAGCGCTGCATGATGAGCCAGCACGTGAGGAATGATGACAGTCCAGAGGACGTGAAGAGGAGGGCCATGGCTGACCCGGAGGTGCAGCAGATCATGAGTGACCCAGCCATGCGCATGATCCTAGAGCAGATGCAGAAGGACCCACAGGCACTCAGCGAGTAAGCAGGCCAGCTCCGCAACTACACATTTTACACACTCACTATCTACATAGTATACAACGCATGCACCATAATCACACACTGTAATTGGCCAAATGAGCTTGAAATGTAGTTAATTTGTTCTCTCTTTCTCCCTGGACCCTTTCAGTCACCTTAAGAATCCAGGCATTGCTCAGAAGATTCAGAAACTGATAGATGTGGGTCTGATAGCCATCCGGTGATGAGTGAGGAGAACAGGGCCAGAACCCATGAAGAACCAACCGCAAGACCACAGAGGATCAAGATGCCATTCCTTTAAGATATAACCTCTCCCTTCTACTCTCTCATGCCATCTCGCCCAAACTTTAACCAACAAAGGGTTTCATTTTCTTTGTCCATTTTTACAGCCTTAATGAAATTGTACTTAGTGTCTTCCTCATCACAGAACTCTCTGAAACAAATCATTTGATTGGGCAAACTTATCAAACACCTATTACTGGAGCAGCAGACCAGGCTAGAGCTTTGGTTGGCACAATGACACTGCATTCATATCAGTGCTGCAGCTTATATCAGTGCTGAGACCAGCAGTCTTAAATATCTGTGTAGGGCGCCTGACTAAGATTTCTCCTTTTCTGGACAGGATATCTTTCATAAATTCAGGTCAATGTAGTTGTGCTACTGGTGTACAGGCTTACAAGCTCACAATACTGTGCTTTCCAGATATTTAGAAATGAATGTTGCTTGGTCATGGAAGTACTGATCTTGGGATCCGCATTGGATTACAGCTGTGGGAGTTAAATGGTATTTAACTTTTTTGAATATCTTCTCTCGTCATTAAACCCCTTTGACTGGTAATACAGAGCAGAGAGAAGTATCATCTCTAGTTGGCACTTGTATTAAAGCTCTTCTGCTTCACATGGTGCACCAAAAATCTTCCAGCCAACAACTGCAGGATATTGTTTCTTAAGACCTTTAATGTCATACTCAATGATGTTTTGTTTGTCAGGTTCTGACAGTAATGTGGGAGGGTTGTGTTAAAATATATGTACTGTTCCCTTCAAGCTTATTTTTTTCTTTCACATTTCACCATAGCCTTGCTATGCTAGAGTTCTTCAGGACTCTCTGGGTGCCAGTAGACTAGACATAGCAGATTTGAGTCTGTGATTACACAACCAGTCCATTATCAGAAGTGGCACCCACACATGCTTTATGTCAAGACAAATCCCCAGAAGTGTAATGTACAAGTGAAATTGAATCCTGTTCTGCAAAATATATCTGAATGTATTTTTAAGTTAATTTGTGTCTGTGGTTATGTCCTTACTCTTTTCCAACAAGGAGACGCCTCAAAGCATATTCAGATTGTGCTAATCTGGATGGATTTGCAGACTACTTAATAAAAAAATCTCACTTTTTAAACTGAACGAAAATATAAATGCAACATGCACCAATTTAAGATTTTACTAAGTTACAGTTCATATAAGGAAATCAATCAATTTAAACAAGTTCATTAGGCCCTAATCTATGGATTTCATGACTGGGCAGGGTATAGGCCCAGCCAATAAGAATGAGTTTTTCCCCACAAAAAAACTTTTATTATAGACAGAATTAGACCTCATTTTCAGATGATCCTGCAGGTGAAGAGGGTGGATGTGTTGAAGTGGTCTGAGGTCATGAGACCGTTTGGACGTACTGCCAAATACTCTAAAATGACATTGGAGACTGTTTATGATAAAGAAATTAACATTAAATTATCTGACAACAGCTGTGGTGGACATTCTTGCAGTCAGCATGCCAATAGCACACTCCCTCAACTTGAGACATCTGTGGTGTTGTGTGACTACTGCACGTTTTAGATTGGCCTTTTATTGTCCCCAGCAAAAGGGGCACCTGTGTAATTACCATGCTGTTTAATCAACTTCTTCATGTGCCACACCTGTCAGGTGGATGTATTATCTTGGCAAAGGAGAAAGGTTCACTAACAGGGACTGAAACGAATGTGTGCACAAAATCTGAGAGAAATTTGATTTTTGTTAATATGGAAAATGTCCAGGATCTTTTATTTCAGCTCATGAAACATTACATGTGTTTATATTTTTGTAAAGTATAAATGTATGAGAAGTATTTATCCAATGCCCTGAAAACAAACCTTGACCTTATGACAAGACTTGCCATTTTTATGCATCTTAACCTTGATCTATCTTAAACTCATGATTTGCCTCTAATTAACCACTAAAGGGCATTTACTCACCAAGCCCTCAGGAGTGTCTCAAATTCACCCTCCCTACCCGTTCACAAACGAGCCACGTTCTCATCATGATATAAAAAATGGTAGCATACATGTTTTAGATGGAAACTAATCAAGTTGTTCTAACTATCCCAATTCCAATGTGTTTACTAGTTGATTTTATTTGTATATCCTATGCATAACTATTGTCTCACATGTTTCTCAGAAACAATATCTGATGATAAACTCCCCCTTAAAGAAAAATGGCACGTAAAAGCGGAACAGTTACAGCTCTCTTGACATTTGCTCACACACAGGATGAGACCGCAGCAACTAAGACGTTGTGAGAGAGACGGGAGGAAGTAACAGGCAGATTTCACAAGCTGCAAAGAAAGGCAGAGGCAGAGGGCACCTATTGTTTGACTGAAGAAAATTAGTTTGGGACTTACAACTAGGTAAGGGAACAACAATGTCCTGTCAGGGCAGAGAGTAGAAGTATGCTATATGAAAATGAAGGCAGGGTGATGTTGAGGAACTGATTCTGAAGAGTTAATTACTGATGTAACATTTTATTATGCCTATGATAGTCTAAAAGTAAAGAAAGGACAGATAGAAAAGATTGGATAGGAGTATGGGTGTTATTTCACAGATGATTGAGAAAGGGGTCATTCATTTACAGGAAGTAATACCGTTTTAGTTTCCTATTTTATAATTACAACATAATGAGGTTTATGCTGGTGGAGTACTTCATTTCAATATATTTTAATGTGGGGGTTTGCTAAAGAAGGTCACGTGCAGAGCAGACAAGATTTTTCCTGTAGTTTTATTCACTATTACCTGATCTCACCCTTTTTTGTCTGATCTAATACATTGTCTATCAATGTTCAGTATTTCACTTGCAATGAGAAAACAATCATTTTTGCTTTAATTGAAAAGTATTTTAATATTGGGTGTTTCTATCTTAAATGTGTTAATGCAGATGGATTTATTACCACTATAATACAGCACCTTAAAAATGAGAGTTGATCGTTAGTTCTATGATGTAGCATCAGCTATCACAATTAACACCTGATAATTGAGTGATAATTGTTCACTGTGATGATGAGTGCTATATTTTCCCTCTCAGTAAGTATGGCTGCCTGGGATCTGTCTGTGACAGTGGAGGAGCTTGGCCCAGAGGCCCCACCCCTCAAAGTTAGCGTGACCTCAGACCTGCACATTGGTGGCGTCATTCTCAAAATTGTGGAGAAGACTCGTGAGTTCCCTACCAATGTACACTTCAACTTCCATCCATCTTGGTAGTATATTAAAGATAATAGTATATTTAAGCAACAAGGCCCGAGGGGTTGTGTTATATGACCAATATACCACAGCTTAGGGCTGTTCTTAGGCGTGACGCAAGTGCCTGGACACAGCTCTTAGCTGTGTTATATTGTCCATATATCCCAAACCCCTGAGGTGCCTTATTGCTAATATAAACTGGTTACCAACGTAATTAGGACAGTAAAAATTAATGTTTTGTCATACCCGTAGTACATGGTCTGATATACCACGGCTGTCAGCCAATCAGCATTCATGGCTTGAACCACCCAGTTTATAATTTCAGACTGCATATGAACATCTATTTCATATACAACAGTGGGGTGTAGAGTATTAAGTTATTATTCCTTCATACTCCACAACATCTGTAAGTCAGACAAAACAACATTCAAAATATCTATGCAACTGAAAACAACAGACTGTACTGTATTTGGAGTGTCAAATATGATCACCACCAGGCACCATAGATGTGTTTATATACATCATCACCAGACACCTCTCTGTCCACTCCAGAGATAAAGAAGGATTGGTCAGACCATGCCCTGTGGTGGGAACAGAAGCAGCAGTGGCTGCTCCGACCATCCTGGACCCTTGAGAAGTATGAAATCCATGCCGACGCTCGCCTGGGCCTCACCCCCCAGCACAAGCCTCTAAGACTGGGGCTACCCAACGGGACCACCCTGAGGCTTCAGGCCTGCTTCTCTCGTCCAGTCTTCCAAACGGTCATGGGGGTCTGTCATCTGCTGAGTAAGTAAATATATGAAGAAGAGTTCCCACCTAAATAAAGTAAGAGATTCTTCTTATTGTTGCAGATGTTAATCCGTAGCCCCTTACACTGCTTCCCTCTGGTCATCCTCAGACCTGCGTCACCCAGAGGAGCTGTCGTTGTTACGGCCAATGGAGGTGAAGAAAAAGAAAAAAGACAAGGAGGCAGAAGAGGAAGTAGTATACGATCTAACAGGCCTTCGGACCTCATCAGGTAGGTCCAGTTGAATTGGAGGCACACTTCAAATTTCCAAATGGCTGAGTAACATTCCGTACAGTATCTTTCACTGTACAGCACATACCAAATACTGTGTAACATATCCTAACTGCATATGTAATAACGACAGGTCCAGCTCACACACTGTCCAATGGCATGCCTATGCACTTTGCTGACTCACTGCAGACTGAGGCTGTGTATAAGATGTTGTCTGTCAGCCTACCTGCACCTGCTCCTGAGACTATCACCAAGATGCCCCGTCCCACCAGCCTTATGGACAAGGCACAAGTTCACAGCAGGTGCGTGTCTTGTTTATGTGGGCACAGCACACATAGATGTGTTTATGTAGGTTACTCTGTGCCAATAGAGGGTGTAATTAAATCTGTGTTTTCTTATTTTCATTAGATGGCTGGATTCGTCTCGTTCTCTGCTCCAACAGGGAGTGCAGGAGCATGACAGGCTGCTACTACGCTTCAAATACTACTGCTTCCATGACCTGGATCCCAAGGTAGACCTGCACCACACTTTCTGAGGGGCTATCGATTATTTCCTTTGTTTACCTAATGGTGGCCATGAATTTGGCTGTGTGTAATCTGTCACTTTATCTGCCTTGTCTCCGTCTCCAGTATGATGCGGTCCGTCTGACCCAGCTGTATGAGCAGGCTCGCTGGGCCATCTTGCTGGAGGATGTTGACTGCACAGAGGAAGAGATGATGCTCTTTGCTGCCCTTCAGGTAAACAACAACTGATTGAAATGTCACCAAAGGTTTTTCCCTGTCTGTGACACATTGCTTCCCTTCTCTTTCACAATGTTATACGTTTGTGCATGTGCTTTGTGTGTGTGTACACTATCCTCAGTACCACATTGGTAAGGTGTCTCTGTCAGAGCCCCAGCCGATGACATCATGTCCTGCCATGGATGATCTTGACTCTGCCCTTCAGTGTTTGGAGGTGAAGATGGAAGCGGAGGAGAGTATCACTGCGGACATGCTGGTTAGTCCCTCTGAGTCGGTAAAGGCTATACGGACACTCCTGACCTGCAAACCAATTTTTCATCTCAGAATTGGTTCAAATGAGGTTAGGGTTAAGGTTAAGGGTTTGGTTAAGGTTAGGGTTAAGGTTAAGGGTTTGGTTAAGGTTAGGGTTAAAGGAAAATTCCACTCAAAAACTATCTTTAGTTATTTGTTTCATTAGTCCATTGTTGATATAGTCCCAAAATGTTTTGCATGTCAACAATCAAGTTTTCAAGATATATAACTTTCAAAATGCAGAAATACAGCGGTATGATGCATTTAGCCGGTATTATGCATTTAGCATCATATTGCATCATATGATGCTAAATGCATCATACCGGCTGTATTTCAGTATTTTTAAAGTGATATATCTTGAAAACTTGATTGCTGACATGCAAAACACTATACTGTAACGGTATGTAGCTGTGGCCATAGCTGATTTGTAAGGCAGCAGGAAAGAAGTTGAATTGCAACTGCACATGAAAACACAAAATAGACACGTGATTTTATCTCTACACAGGAAACAATGACGGTAGCACCAGAGCTGCAGGACTACTTGAAAATCTTCAGGTAAGATGGGTTGACATTGTACATCATTGTTGGCTGGCTGAATGCCCTCTGATTTCAGACCCATCTTTCTGCCGGTGACAACCTCTTCCTGCCTTGGATTTTAGATTGGATATCGATCACGCAAGATATATGAGACTTTCGGATAGTCTTGGGGAGTTTCTATGAGACATACGCATACTCACCCACACACTCCCAAGCAAACACACACTCCGATGCAGCCACAGTTATATTGACCTGCACACTCACACACATTCAACTGCATACCCTTTCCAATGTTGCAGAAAAACGTTATCATTTTAGTAGTACTTTGTTTTATCTCACTTTCTCTGACCTAGACCAAAAAGACTGACACTAAAGGGCTATAAACAGTTCTGGTTCGCATTCAACAACACATCCATCTCCTACTACAAGAGTAAAGAGGAGAGCCTCAAGGAACCCATTCAGCAGATGAACCTCAAAGGTAAAAATGCACTGACATACGCTGTTGGGAAACTGCACACCTAGCTACATGCACATGCACTCAGCCCACATTTTCGCAATCACGCAAGCTGATACCACTGCAAAGATGTGTATATACAGCATCCATTCTAGTACGTAGCGCTTCAGAAATGACGTTTGACACAAGATTTCACTTCTGGGTCAATCAATATTATTGTAGATATAATGAATCGCTGATGACTTCAATTAGCCAAGTGAGTCTAACCTGGCCACTTAAGACACTGTTGTGCTCCCCAGGCTGTGAGGTGGCCCCAGACGTTAGTGTGGCTGGTCAGAAGTTCTGCATCAGACTGCTGATCCCTGGGGCTGAGGGAATGAACGAAGTCTACCTACGCTGTGAGAATGTAAGGAACTCAACTCTCAGCTCACTCTGTTTAGAGAATTCTTCCCATGAATGAGAAGCTATTCATATCATCCTATGCAACCTTTTCCAAGGAATAGACTCAACTGCTACATATCAATGTACTAAGTCCTGCTATGTCATGCTCGGCTATGGTATATTTCCATCTTATGTCCATTAATCTCCTGTCACTAGGAGCTGCAGTACAGCAGGTGGATGGCAGCTTGCCGTTTAGCCTCCAAAGGGAAGACACTAGCGGACAGCTCTTTCTCTAGTGAGGTGCAGAATATCCAGTCTTTCCTGGCCATGCAGCGAACCAACCCTGGGGCCAATACTGCTCAGACTGATGACAGCATCAACACATACAGCCTTGTATCCCCACGCTACCACAAAAAGTACAAAGCCAAACAGGTAAGAGTCATGGCGATCTGGGGGAAACTTGCATAATATTACAGAATGTATGATAATAGAATCAACCATAACGTTCAAACTTGACTCCAGTGATTCTAACCATTCCTCTGTTCTGTCAGCTAACTCCACGCATCCTGGAAGCCTATCAGAATGTGGCCCAGCTCCCTCTAACAGATGCCCTCCTCAGGTTTCTTCAAATCTGGCAGGCTCTACCTGACTTTGGAGTGTCCTATTTTGTGGTGAGGTGAGTACTTGTCCTTTTGTCAAATATTTTCCATCTATCCGCCTTGTCAGCATAGCACTACACCTTTTCTCACTTGAAATGACCCATGTTCTACACATTTCCTGTATAATCACAGGTTTAAGGGATGCCGTAAAGATGAAGTCCTTGGGGTCACCAACAACCGTCTCATCCGCATTGACCTCAGCATAGGAGATGTGGTGAAGACATGGAGATACAACACCATGAGGCAGTGGAATGTCAACTGGGATATTCAACAGGTGAGACATCTCACTGTCTGCATAATGTGTCTTCATCTATATCTTACTAGGTCTGTCTACTGTATTGTATCAAATATGTACCAACTAATTATGACTTAAATGTTTATCTGAAGAAGACCTATAAGTGGAATCGATTGTTAAACCTCTTTTCTTTATTTCAGATGGCCATTGAGTTCAATGGCAATGTGAACATTGCCTTCAGCTGTGTGACTGCAACCTGCAAGATTGTGCACGAGTACATTGGGGGCTACATCTTCATGGCCACACGCACCAAAGAGCAGGCCGAGGTGTTGAACCAGGAGCTCTTCTTCAAGCTGACTGGTGGTCATGAAGCCATCTAAACATCCATGAATATCTGTATCTCAGAATGCACCTCTTCATGGTTTTACGTTACATGGACATGCAGTATTAGAACAGGTTGTCAGAGTGACCAAGACTTTCAATGGGAAAGTGGTCAGTTGAACACGTTCTGCATAGGCTACCATTTCCACAATTGTATTGTTTTTACTCGACCATACAATATGTTTTTCTGGCGTTATAAAAGTCCATTTAGTTTTCAAATGTTTGTGTATTTTTGTATTGAAATGTATTCAATAGGCTACATCAATAATATTGAATGAAAAAAAATGGCGTATTATTTGCTCTGTTGTTGTGGTTGTTAAAAATAATAAGATGTAAAAAGTGCACATTTATCACCAAGGCATAAAGCCTGATGGAAGGATGGAGGCAGGCCATAGAAGTCCGATTTTTTTTGTGGCCTAAGGGGGAAACTTTTTGCCCACACTGCAAGATGGCTATGTCGGTTTTGTTGTTGTCATTATTCTGATTTTTCAGGGGGTTGCAGCAGCACCCTCAGCACCCCTACTTCCCATGTCTATGAGGCAGGCCTACATTCACAGTCAGACAAAGGCTGTTTTAGGCTTATCTCACAGGACTGAATAATTCAGCTTTATTAGTTTCAATTTTTATTAGTCGTACATTGAGCTCCAAAGTATGTTTTGTTGTTGTTTTGACTAAAAGTATTGGGACAAATTCCCTTATGTGTATTAAAGTAGTAAAAAGTAAAGTCTTTGGTCCCATATTCATAACACACAATGACTACATCAAGCTTGTGACTACACATCTGTTAGATGCATTTGCTGTTTGTTTTGGTTGTGTTTCAGATGATTTTGTCCCCAATAGAAATTAATGGTAAATAATGTATTGTGTCATTTTGGAGTCACTTTTATTGTAAATAAGAATAGAATATGCTTCTAAACACTTCTACATTAACAGAAAATCCTGAATGAATCGTGAATAATGATGAGTGAGTTCATATATCCTACCCCAAAGACATGACAGAATTCTTTGGGGGTATGGTATTTGTGCATATGTAATTTTTTCACTCATCATTATTCACAATTAATTCAGTATTATTCCTAATAATGGTAGCATCCACATTAATGTAGAAGTTGCTGGCCTTCTAGGCAGAGTTGCAAAGAAAAAGCCATATCTCAGACTGGCCAATAAAAATAAAAGATTAAGAACACAGACACTGGACAGAGGAACTCTACCTAAAAGGTCAGCATCCCGGAGTCACCTCTTCACTGTTTACATTGAGACTGGTGTTTTGTGGATACTATTTAATGAAGCTACCAGTTGAGGACTTGTGAGGTGTCTGTTTCTCAAACTAGACACTCTAATGTACTTCTCCTCTTGCTCAGTTGTGATAATATCCGTCAGTTGTCATAGACGCTTGCTCAAAAACTTTAATGAGCAAGCCTCCCTTCATGAACTGGCCTCTGTAAAAAGGTATAGAATCAGCTTGATCCCCCCCTTTTTATATTTTCAGTGGTATTGTTAACAAACATGCCCCCATAAAGAAAATGAAGATTTAAAAATAGGTTCAGCCCCTGGTTCGACCGTGATCGTGCAGAGTTACTCCATCTCAAGAATTGCATTTGGCGAAAAGCTTGGCACATGCATACTTAGGCTGACTGGCTCTTGTTCAGGCAAATAAGAAATAAGTGCACTCAGGTTAATATATCCCATTTCTTTTGTGTTCAGTCGGCTGGGGCTTTTTTAAATGGGTGGTAAGAAATAAGTGCGACTGAGCCACACAGGACCACAGGTTATCTGGAGCAGTTCTCTCTCTGTGGGTCTAACCCCAAGAGGTTCTGAAGAACGGTTAAAGACCTGGAGAATAAACCCTCCTCCTCACAGCTTCCCATGCCCCTTAATGTTAATGATGTTGTTATTACTGACATGAAGAACATGGCTGAGCTCTTTAATCACCACTTCATTAAGTCAGGTTTCCTATTTGACTCAGCCATCCTTGCCCGTCCAACATTTTCTCATCTCCCACCCCTTCTAATGCAACTTATCCCCAATGCTTCTCCCTCATTTTCCCCTGCCCCGCTACAAAGTTTCTCCCTGCAAGCAGTCACTGAGTCCGAGGTGCTAAAGGAGCACCTTAAACTTGACCCAAAAAAAACATCTGGGTCAGATCGTTTAGACCCTTTCTTCTTTAAGGTTGCTGCCCCTATCATCGCCAAGCCTATCTCTGACCTTTTTAACCTGTCTCTCCTTTCTGGGGAGGTTCCCATTGCTTGGAAGGCAGCCATGGTTCGTACTTTATTTAAAGGGGGAGATCAAGCTGGTCCTATTTCTATTTTGCCCTGTTTATCAAAAGTGTTGGAAAAAAATTGTCAATAATGAACTGACTGGTTTTCTTGATGTCTATAGTATTCTCTCTGGTATGCAATCTGGTTTCCGCTCAGGTTATGGATGTGTCATTGCAACCATAAAGGTCCTCAATGATGTCACCATTGCCCTTGATTCTAAGCAATATTGTGCTGCTATTTTTATTGACTTGGCCAAAGCTTTTGATATGGTAGACCATTCCATTCTTGTGGGCCAGCTAAGGAGTATTGGTGTCTCTGATGGGTCTTTGGCCTGGTTTGCTAACTACCTCTCTCAAAGAGTGCAGTGTATAAAGTCAGAAAATCTGCTGTCTCAGCCACCGCTTTTCACAGAGGGAGTACCCCAAGGCTCAATCCTAGGCCCCGCCCTCTTCTCAATTTACATCAACAACATAGCTCAGGCAGTAGGAAGCTATCTCATCCATTTATATGCAGATGATACAGTCTTATACTCAGCTGGCCCCTCCCAGTATATTGTGTTAAATGCTCTACAACAAAGCTTTTTTAGTGTCCAAAAAGCTTTCTCTATCCTTAACCTTGTTCTGAACACCTCCAAAACAAAGGTCATGTGGTTTGGTAAGAAAAATGTCTCTCTCCCCACAGGTGTGATTACTACCTCTGAGGGTTTAGAGCTTGAGGTAGTCACCTCATACAAGTACTTGGGAGTATGGCTAGACGGTACACTGTCCTTCTCTCATCACATATCTAGACTTGATTTCCTCTATCGTAATCACTCCTCTTTCAGCCCAGCTGCCAAACTAACCCTAATTCAGATTACCATCCTACCCATGCTAGATTACAGAGACATAATTTGTAGAGTAAGGTAAGGGCAGGTAAAGGTTCTCTCGAACGGCTAGATGTTCTTTACCATTCGGCCATCAGATTTGCCACCAATGCTCCTTATAGGACACATCACTGCACTCTGTACTCCTCTGTAAACTGGTCATCTCTGCATACCTGTCGCAAGACCCACTGGTTGATGCTTATTTATAAAACTCTCTTAGACCTCACTCCCCCCTATCTGAGATATATACTGCAGCCCTCATCCTCCACATACAACACCTGCTCTGCCAGTCACATTCTGTTAAAGGTCCCCAAAGCACACACATCCCTGGGTCCCCCCTCTTTTCAGTTCACTGCAGCTAGTGACTTGAACAAGCTGCAACAAACACTCAAACTGGACAGTTTTATCTCAATCTCTTCATTCAAAGACTCATTCCCGAACACTCTTACTGACAGTTGTGGCTGCTTTGCGTGATGTATTGTTGTCTCTACCTTCTTACCATTTGTGCTGTTGTCTGTGCTCAATAATGTTAGTACCATGTTTTGTATTGCTACCATGTTGTTGTTATGTTGTGTTTCTACCATGCTGTGTTGTTGTCTTAGGTCTCTCTTTATGTAGTGTTGTCTCTCTTGCCATGATGTGTGTCTTGTCCTATATTTACATTTGATTTATTTTAAATTTTTAATCCCAGCCCCTGTCCCTGCAAGAGGCCTTTTGGTAGGCTTTCATTGTAAACAAGAATTTGTTCTTAACTGACTTGCCTAGTTAAATAAAGGTTAAATAAATAACACATAAATAAAAAGTTAACATGACCTTTATGAATTTTGATGCATGTATGTGGCTCATGTGTTTTTTTTAAATTACATACTGTTTTAAATGTCTAAAAAAGTGACGTTAGTTGATGAAGGTTATCTCATAGAACAAAACGTCTCCTACGCCTGTGTTCAACACAGATCTTATTTTCGTCATTTATAAAATAAAACTACAAAAACGCCATTAATTTCTACATAGGTTTTGTCTAACGAACCATGGATGAGTTGGAGCCTACAAAAAGACGCCATTAACATACATTTCAACAATGGCACAGATACAAAGATGAGTCCTCTATATATGTCCATTCCCCCATAACTCCTTGCGCGCTTCTATGTTCACAGATGACCAAAATGGCGGATTCGTCGGTGGGTACTCGATAATCCCAAATTGTTATACAATTACAACGTGTATGTGTAGATGTGTGCCCTCGACTTTCATTAATATACATTTTCAATATATTTTCTTTCGACAGGTCGATGTTATCGAGGGCTGTCGGCTCCCTGTTCTCCGAAAAAATCAGGAAAACGAAGACGAGTGGCGTGAGTGTTGTCTCTTGGCTACCGCTAGTAGGGTAGCTAGCGCTACGCTAGCTGCATAATAAAACAACTGCCATGGCTGAATTTTTGAAAACACAAGCGGCTAGCTACGGCTAGTGGCAGATCGGAAACAAATGCGCTGGTTGTGTTTTACGGGGATTTAAAAATGCGTTCTACTTGTGTGTGAACGCTAGTTAGTTAGCTAACTACGTATTTTGATCGCGTGTGAATGCTGAAGTTACAGTTAGCTAGTTAACGTTATATTTCACATGTTGTGTGCGCTGATCGTATTTAGAATATAACGTTAGCCAAGTACACCATCTAGCTATCTAGCTAGTTTCCTACCTAATGTGTAAATTGGGACCGCGAAGGTGCTCATTGCTTGGATAGGTATCGATATCTGTCATGTCGTGTGATGTTTTTCTTTGCAGCCCTGGCTGAAATTCTCAGTGTGAAAGAGATCCCTGGGAGAAAACTCTACTATGTCCACTATATTGACTGTGAGTAGCCTATGCTTCATGTAATTCAGAGTGAATGTGATTGTAATGTTCTGACATTGCCACCAGTGATCCTCACAGTAGAAGCACATGTACCAGTATGTCTAAATGTGGAAAACATTTGACTAGATGTGTTTGTGTCTCTGCTTGTGTTTTTAAAGTCAACAAGCGTCTGGATGAGTGGGTTACTCCGGAAAGGCTTGACATGAAGAAGCTCCAGTTCCCTAAGAAGGAGGCTAAAACGCCTACTAAGAACGGGCTTCCTGGTTCACGTCCCAGCTCCCCAGAGAGAGAGGTGGTAAGAGCAGCCGGAACTGGCCCCCAACATCCCCCCAGCCGGCCACCCCAGCCGCAAGCCCAGCAGAAGTGTCTACCCACCAAGACTTCTATACCAGACTTTCAAGTGCTGCAACAACAAGTTCAGGTTTGGCAGTAGTGTCTTAAGCCCAGTCCTGGGAATTGTACTCTGATGCTGACAACTAAGATTGTCATTGTAACCTAGATGTTTTTTTTGCAGTTGTGCTTAATACTGAGATTATGGACAGCTATCTTGTTTAAACCTGTCCAATAAAGTACAACCTATTTTGTGAATACCATCATTTGGTATATAGTCTTTTGAAGCTATGATAATTTGTTGAAATTAGACTGGTTGAAATTATTTATAGACCTTTGTTAAATGAAAATGGCACAATTGGTGCTTCATAAATTATTTCAAAGATCTTATAAAATGAAATGTCAGGTGGCTTATTCAAGATTTCTGGTCTTGGCTCTGTGAAGAGACAGAAGTGGCAAAATAAAGCACCGGGGGATGTATTTCTTCTGTTTTATGATACACTGGCTTATAAAGTCATTCTCAGGCATGTGCAAACCACATGTTTATTTTCAACTGCTCAAAAATATGCTGTCTTGACTGATTATGCTTCTATTACAATATTTAGTGGATAACATGACTAGTTCAGGTGAAAAACGCAACTCAATGCTTGTGGAGTTTTGTGTGACTGTCAGTTAATCCTCTTCCTTTCTGTTCAAATTCAGAGGAAGAGTCTTGATCTCAACCTTCAGACTGCCACAGCTCCTTCCAGAGGCAAAACCCTGCCCACACCGGTACAGCTTCAAGTTACCCATTCTACAGAGATCCATGATTAACTACTGTTTTGTCCACAAAGTCAGAATGGGTTCATAGCTAAATTTGAATACTAACAACAACCAAATTTAGACTCACTACAGCTATTTTTGAACTTACAGATGTATAATTCTAAAATCCAGGAAAAACATCTTGCGAGTAGATCAGTGCTCAGACTGGTCGATCTCCAACACATTCCTAGTCGATCACCAAACATTTCTGTAAAAAAAAGATCAAGCCTATTTTTATTTTTTTCATTTGTTTTGCACTGATTGCAGTAGGTGCACTTGATTCAGCAGCCCTAGCGAAGGTAGAACTCAGCCTACCGGGTAGGTCCAGAGAGAATATCAAGTGTACCCATAGGTCTACCGCTGGCCAAACAGATAACTCGGATCATGTCTGCACGGTTTCCTCGAGCCATAGTCTAAAAAGAAGCCTCGAACGCACAGCAAAGTTGATACTGTGAGATTTCAAAACTTTTAAAACCTTGACAAGAGAGAGACATGTACAGCAAAGAGCTGCTGTTTTTAGCTTGCGTTATTATTAGTGGCTTACCTTTTAAAAAATTGTGGAATATTTAACTTTTTCTGGTCATAAGAGTAACAACATTAATTGGTGCATGAGACAGAAATAATGCAGTGTGACTTGAGTATTGCCATCAGCTGGAAGACCATGTTCCTTTTCTCAGCGGAGGGAGAGGAGGGAAGGTGAGTCAGGTCAGGCAGCCTCACCACTGCTTCCTCCTTCCGTCAGACTGAACATCAGATGCAGGCCAAAAAAAGCTAATTATTATGCTCTCTCAACTTGTGAGAGACTAAGCTATCAATTACCAGTGTTTAAATATAATTTCAAAATGTTCTGGGAAGAACATTGGCTATGCTTCATTTTCCCTACCAATATGCGGTGGTAAAGGAATTGGGCCTTTTTCCCCCCCCGGCCCTAGAATATGACTGGTAATGTAAAAGATGGCTATAACACCTTGGTTATGCCTGTGGTGTGGTTGGCATTTGAAATTCCATCAACATAATCTTAAGAGATTAATTAAATGTCTCGGAATGAGTTTTTTTTCATGTCTGCCCATGTTTTTGCCTCATACAGAAGAGGAAAGCAGAGTCTGTGTCCCTGGCAACACAAGTGTCCCCGGCAACCCCCGTGCCATCCTTGCCAGGTTTGGCTGAAGCCTCCCAAGTGTCAGTTTACCCTGCTGTGAGGGACACCAACACTTTCAACCTTAAATCCAACGCCCACGATGATCACGAGCAGCTTACCTCACTCACGACGGTACACCAACATTTTATAACTTTGCCCTTTTGTAATGATCAATCTCTAGCCTCCCACTATTACTGTGCGTCTGTTTTGATTTCTTATCCCCTCTTTTCAAATCTTCCCAGAATGGTACTGCCCGTCGCCCCATGCCCAATCAACCAGGCAGGAAGAGGAAGCAGCCCCCCAACTGTGGGGGAACCGATGAGGTATGGAACACTTAAGGGATGATGACCATTTGTTTTTTTAATCGACTTATTAGTTGCTCTTGTTTCAACTGTAGACCATCTTTTCTCCCATCATTCACATTTATAGATTGATGCACTTTAGCATTATACTGGCATCAACAATTCATTCTTATGTTTTTGGAAATTGCATCCGCTTCCTTTGAGTTGAAACGCATCAAAAAAAATCAGATTTTCACACAGGATAAAGCACAATAATATCCAGTTAGTGCTAGGGTCCTTACTACATTGACAAGTTGAGCTGGGATACTGGACTAGTGTTGATTCTTACTGTCCTTGATCTGTATGTCTATCTTTCATGGTTATATGGTTTCAGTTACAGTCATCTGTTTCAGAAGCCTGTGTTGGCATCAGGACAAGCACATTTTCAACAATTTTACTTGCAGCATTGTAGTGATCGTGTGAGGAAGCAAAATTGGGTTTTTACATAATTATCTGTGTGAACTTAGGAATTATCAGCTATTGTGATTTATTTCCTTCCCTTTCTGTTTAATGTTAAGATAACCCTCCCCAAATTAACAAGGAACGAAAGAACAGGTCAATATGATATATGAAGAAATCTCCCTGTTGACATTTAACTATTGAGTTGTCCTGTATTGGTATAATTAGTATAAAAGTGAATTATTTTCCGTCCCTCTTAAATCCGTGTCCAAAAGCCCTCTAATCTGCTTGTTTTTCTGCTAGATAATTAAGGTTTTCCAGTATAACAACAGCCCTCGATGTGCCAATGTCTATCTGCCGCCAGGAGAGGTCCGTCTCATTTCCTTCTCATTGCCTGTGTGTCTTTGTTTCTGGAATTATTTTAAAGGTTTTGGCCTTCGATCAGACCTTTATTTCATATGAGAGCTATTTCTCAGTGTCTGGTTTTGTTTAGCTGTAAAAACTACCTATGTTTAATCAATTATTTAATTTGAATTTATTGGCTTTTGTTTGGACAAGGTTCGAACACAATGCATCAGATATGGAATACTGTTGTTCTCTTCCCTTTTCTACTATTTTGTGTCAGGACTCGCAGGACAGCTCCGATGGCATCCCCTCTGCCCCTCGCATGACCGGCAGTCTGGTGTCGGACCGTAGCCATGACGACATTGTCACGCGTATGAAGAACATTGACTGCATTGAACTGGGCCGCCACAGGCTGAAGCCCTGGTACTTCTCCCCCTACCCTCAGGAACTGACCACATTGCCTATTCTCTACCTCTGCGAGTTCTGCCTCAAGTACCTCAAGAGCCTTAAGTGTCTGCAGAGGCATCTGGTGAGATGCTACATTAGAATATCTCAATGTAATGTGTGTAATACCATCACTAGAGACAGGGTTTCTGTGCAGTCATGGTATTGTTTGAGCTACAGAACCCCAGGGGTCAAACAACCAGATGGGCTGAGCTAAGGGATATAGCTACACTGAGTATACAAAACATGAATGTTCTTTCCATTATATAGACTGACCAAGTGAATCCAGATTAAAGGTATGATCCCTTATTGATGTCACTTGTTAAATCTACTTCAATCAGTGCAGATGAAGGGGAGGAGACAGGTTAAAGATGGACTTTTAAGCATTGACACTATTAAGACATGGATTGTGTATGTGTGCCATTGAGGGTGAATGGGCAAGACAAAAAAATGTAAGTGCCTTTGAACGAGATATGGTTGTAGGCCCCAGGCGCACCGGTTTGTGTCAAAAACCGCAACGTGGTGGAGTTTTCACGCTCAACAGTTTCCTGTGTGTATCAAGAATGGTCTTCCAGCCAACTTGGCACAACTGTGGAAAGCATTGGTGTCAACATGGGCCAGCATCCACTTGATACCTTGTAGAGTCCACCCCATGACAAATTGAGGCTGTTCTGAGGACAAAAGGGGGCACGACTCAACATTAGAAACATGTTCCTAATGTTTGGTATACTCCGTGTATATGTCCACTAGGGGCTTGGATACAGATTCACCATGTTTATGTATGTGATCCCACATTATTCTCCTGGTCTCTCATCTAGACCAAGTGTAATCTTCGGCATCCCCCTGGCAATGAGATCTACCGCAAGGGCACCATCTCCTTTTTTGAAATAGACGGCAGAAAAAACAAAGTGAGTGAAGTCCATGATCCTCCCAGCTGCATGGTCACCCCTCGTTATTCTAATGAGTTTCATTGAGATTCTCGCTTCACAACTCATTTCTCCCATGTTTGCCAGACATATTCTCAGAACCTGTGTTTACTGGCCAAGTGTTTCCTGGACCACAAGACGCTGTACTATGACACAGACCCCTTCCTCTTCTACGTCATGACAGAGTACGACTCCAAGGGCTTCCACATAGTGGGCTACTTCTCCAAGGTACACTGAACTCCCCTTATATCCTATTGTTAGCAGGTAAACATCCGCTGCTCACGAATATCAGCAATAATCCTATGAAATAATTCCTTAGACATGTTGAAAATACATAAGCTTTTTGCAGCTGACTTACCCTTGCTTTCTGTGCACAGGAGAAAGAGTCGACGGAAGATTACAACGTGGCTTGTATTCTCACCTTACCTCCCTACCAGAGGAGAGGCTACGGCAAATTGCTCATTGAGTTCAGTAAGTGACATAACTGACATTTTAAATATTGTATCCTGGTGTAAATGTGTACAACCATTGTACCTCTGTGTCAAAATGATCTGTGGGAGTGTTGAAATGTGGCCATTTGGTATGCCGTCACTAATTGTCTTGTTTCTGTTGGTCTTCAGGTTATGAGCTGTCTAAGGTAGAGGGGAAGACAGGCACACCAGAGAAGCCTCTGTCTGACCTGGGGCTGCTCTCCTACCGCTCCTACTGGTCCCAGACCATCCTAGAGATCCTCATGGACCTCAAGCCTGACAACGGGGAGAGACCTCAGATCACAATCAAGTATGACTCTGTCCTGTTATTCTGATTGTTTTATTTTTATAGCTCAAGTTGCTTCTGTAACCTAATATCACATTGTCTTGTATATTTCCAGTGAGATCAGCGAAATCACCAGTGTGAAGAAAGAGGATGTCATATCTACACTTCAGTACCTAAACCTCATAAACTACTATAAGGTGAGCGATACTAGAGAGCAGGGGACAGCACTCAGCACTGTACTTTTAGCTGTTAAGGGAACATTCTTGATCAGCATATTTGAACCTCTTCTCTCCCTATGGTTTCTCAGGGCCAGTATATTCTGACTCTTTCAGAGGACATAGTGGAGGGGCATGAGAGAGCAATGCAGAAGCGTCATCTGCCCATCGACCCCAAATGCCTTCACTTCACCCCCAAGGACTGGAGCAAGAGGGGCAAGTGGTAGAACCCTGTCTGTTTCTCCTGGCCCCACTCTCCCTCTTACCACAGACTTTCCTGAAGCAAGCAGGATGGAGAGCACCACAGGTCTCCTCAGAGGGAGCTTCAATAGATTTATTTTTTCTTCCCCCTAATTGTCATCGGACCCTTTTTGTTGAAGATTTAAAAATGAACAAGAACTTTTTATTACCCATGTTTCATCTCACTGTTCTGTCTTTGACAAAAGTAGATCAATTTTCTTAGTCTCAAAGTAGGAATGGTCATAATTTCAGATTAAGGACTCCTACCCTCGGTTTCTTCAACAGTGTGCCAGGAAGGTGAAGGCAGTCTCGGACTAGTCAGAATATGTGCTCATGTTAGTGAAAATCACTCCGTTATTGTTTTGGATGTAATCCTGGATTTTGACTACACGTCCAGTTTCATTGATCCAACACACAATGAGAACTACAGATCTAACTGTGCTTGTAATTGTATATACACTATCCTGTTTTATAAATGATTTTTAAAGTGGTGAAGCATTTCTGTATGTCAAATGTAATGTGCGGGGATGCTCAGTACAGAAAATAAGCCATGTCGAACTGTTACAAGAATGTAAATGTGGATACATGTACAGTTCTGTCCTTTAAAAAAAAAACTTGAATGTAAATTAACATGTTTGGCACTGTGTGTGTCATTTAATTTAATTACTATTTACTGTACATTTGTGTGTATTAGGAATTTGTAGTAAGTGATTCATACTTTTTGTGTTGTCACTACTATTTGGTCATTTCCCTTCATATTTAAGTGCAAATTCAACATTGATTTGTTTTATCTTTTGTATTATCTGAACAGTGTAGGGGTTTGTAAGTGGTTTAGAGTGTGGGAATGGGTGATTTAAATAAAGTTCACATTTTTGGCCACAAAGAAAGGCTATAAATCTATCAAACATGAGCTTTATATAAAAGCCTAAAGAGCCTAATGGATTTACACATATCTAATAAACTAGGGCACTTTTACTGGGTTTCATGACTTTAATGAGTTCTCAAAGTATAACATCTGAGTTGCCATCACTGCTCTGGATAAAGCAATAAGGGTTTATTTACAAGGTTTGACCCTTATTTCTCTATTCGTGGTCATTCCCCTGACTGTCCTCCTCTGTTGCCTGAAAAGGACATCAATACAACAGTTTAGAAGCTGAATCAGAAGCCTTATTCCTTGGCTGTTTGCACATTTCCAGGTATCTATGGCTGCAGTTACACAGGCAGCCCAATTCTGATATTTTGCCCAATTTGTTGCAAAAGAGCTGGTCTGATTGGTCAAGAGACCAATTTCCTGGTAAAAAGATCAGAATTGGGCTGCCTGTGTACACGCAGCCTGAGGCAGCAGACATCAATTTATATGTACAGTTGAAGTTGGAAGTTTACATACGCCAAATACATTTAAACTCAGTTTTTCACAGTTCCTGACATTTAATCCTAGTAAAAAATTCCCTGTTTTAGTTCAGTTAAGATCACCACTTTATTTTAAGAATGTGAAATGTCAGAATAATAGTATGATTTATTTCAGCTTTTATTTCTTTCATCACATTCTCAGTGGGTCAGAAGTTTACATAAACTCAATTAGTGTTTGGTAGCATTGCCTTTAAATTGTTTAACTTGGGTCAAACGTTTAGGATAGCCTTCCACAAGCTTACCACAATAAGTTGGGAGAATCTTGGCCCATTCCTCCTGACAGAATTGGTGTAACTGAGTCAGGTTTGTAGGCCTCCTTGCTCGCACACACTTTTTCAATTCTGCCCACACAGTTTCTATAGGATTGAGGTCAGAGCTTTGTGATGGCCACTCCAATACTTTGACATTGTTGCCATTTTGCTACAAATTTCGAAGTATGCTTGGGGTAATTGTCCATTTGGAAAATCCATTTGCGACCAAGCTTTAACTTCCTCACTGATATCTTGAGATGTTGCTTCAATATATCCACATAATTGTCCTTTGTCATGATGCCATCTATTTTGTGAAGTGCACCAGTCCCTCCCGCAGCAAAGCACCCCCACAACATGATGCTGCCACCCCCGTGCTTCACGGTTGGGATGGTGTTCTTCGGCTTGCAAGCCTCCACCTTTTCCCTCCAAACATAATAGTCATTATGGCCAAACAGTTCTATATTTGTTTCATCAGACCAGAGGACATGTCTCCAAAAAGTGTGATCTTTGGCCCCATGTGCAGTTGCAAACCGTAGTCTGGCTTTTTTTATGGCGGTTTGGGGCAGTGGCTTCTTCCTTGCTGAGCGGCCTTTCAGGTTATGTCGATATTGGACTCGTTTTACTGTGGATAAAGATACTTTTGTACCTGTTTCCTCCAGCATCTTCACAAGGTCCTTTGCTGTTGTTCTGGGATTGATTGCACTTTTCGCACTAAAGTACGTTCATCTCTAGGAGACAGAACGCGTCTCCTTCCTGAGCGGTATGACAGCTGCGTGGTCCCATGGTGTTTATACTTGTGTACTATTGTTTGTACAGATGAACGTGGTACCGTCAGGCGTTTGGAAATTGCTCCCAAGGATGAACCAGACTTGAGGTCTACAATGTTTTTTCTGAGGTCTTGGCTGATTTCTTTTGATTTTCCCATGATGTCAAGCAAAGACGCACTGAGTTTGAAGGTAGGCCTTGAAATACATCCACAGGTACACCTCCAATTGACTCAAATGAAGCTTCTAAAACCATGACATAATTTTCTGGAATTTTCCAAGCTGTTTAAAGGCACAGTCAACTTAGTGTATGTAAACTTCTGACCCACTGGAATTGTGATACAGTGAATTATAAGTGAAATAATCTGTAAACAATTGTTGGAAAAATGACTTGTGTCATGCATGTCCTAACCAACTTGCCAAAACTATAGTTTGTTAACAATACATTATTGGAGTGGATGAAAAATGAGTTTTAATGACTCCGACCTAAGTGTATGTAAACGTCTGACTTCAACTGTAAGTAAAATGGAGCTATATTGCACTCCACTCCAGAAGTTTCTGTCTACAGAGAGAATGTCTACAGAGAGAAATGCTCTCACCTCAAAGAAGGTGTCAATGAGACGCTCCAGAACACAGCCCTGAGAGCGGAAAGTCTGCTGGTTCTGATCTATGGATGCCAGCAGTCTGAGGTAGCTGGTGATCAGCTCTATCTCCCTATGGACCAGTCATGTTGGGGCTCTTGTTAGATTGCGACTACAGCACATAGACTAGTTTGTAAAATGGCTTGGCAAAACAGGCTTTTCTGTTTGCATTGTGAACCAAATTGACAGCTGGCTTTTCTCCTGTTTTGTGTTAGACATAGTTTCTTACCTCTTTCCATACTTATTTTCACTATAGGTCAATTTGAGGGCCTCTTCATAGAACTCCTCATCGGTCTGTGGTTCAATAGGCTGGGGCTCTACAGACAGGAGGAGAGGAGACTGGTTCAGTCCTGTCTTTCTGCTGCTTATTGTTTGTATTTTGCCTCACCCACAAGTACATGTGGTAGCCTTTTGAAAAATGTCGGACCGACCGAACAACCAACCTAACTTCTTCATTGACTGCATCTCGCTCTCATATATATCCTGGAACTAAAGTAGAAAAGAATGCAGTGGTATGTTCAGCAACATCTACTCCAGTATCTGTCTTTTTTGCCTTATTGTTTGTCATGGTCGGAATACCTTTTGGATCTTTGACGCCATCCGTCTCTTGATTGTCATCTGGAAGTTGTCGACGAGAACAGCAATGAATAGACTATGCAGATAAAATGACAATGTACAATTAAAAGGGTGTTTGCTCTTGAAGAACATAGTAGGAGTATCAGACATGCATTGTAGTGTCTTTGTTGCAACATTTTCAAGCCTACTCACTTGAGGAAAGTGAAGTATTCCACCACAATGTACAGGACAAGGAAGATGATAATATGTGGTGCACCTGTCATTTTTAGAAAGTTAAAGTCTTGACCACAAATAGTTACATCATGTGATGATTGATGATGCCCAACTTCTAGACCATGCATGACACACACACTGTAGTGTTCCCTCTCTCACCGTTGTCTCGGCTGGTAGAGTAGATGAAAGCCCAGTCATCCAGCGTGAGCAGCTGGAACAGAGTGAAAATTGTCCGAAACATGGTGCCAAAGCGATGCGGGTCAGACTCGTTGAACATCTCTCGGAAAATTACAGCAAACATGAAGAGGAATGTGAACATGAGGATGATGATGGCCCCCATGGACTGGAGAGACTGGAGACAGGTGGACACGATGGACTGGAGATTTTGGAGAAAGCTGTCAAGGAAAGGATGACATGTTACTGAATCATGATGAAAGATATTAGATGTTGATGTATTAATATAGGTTATGTACTTGGGGTGTCAGACTTCATCCATTGAAGTGCCTATGAAAGGAAATGAAACAGAAAGGTGGTCGGTCTGAATAATGAGTTCATGCTGAAAAACATTCATGCATCCTACCGGATGGTACGCAAGACCCGGAACGCTCGGATGGCCCGGACCCCTTTGAAGAGCTTGAGGATGCGGAAGATTGTGGATGCCTGACCTCCACTGAAGTTCCCTGTAGACTCAATGAGTGGCAGCAGGAAGTCAATGAGGCTCATCGTAATGATGAAAAAGTCTGAGACAGGCAGAGAACAGAGGGGAAAAATAGAAATGAGATGAAACAGTGGGAGACTGATCCCAAGCCAATGCAAACAGCTACTTACCCAGGTCATTCCATGGGTTTTTGAAGTAGAGTCGACCCCAGACAAGCAATTTCAGCACACATTCCATTAAATAGATTGCCAGAAAAGCGGAATCCAAAGCTGAGAAGAACCACCCTGGCATTGGGAAACAAAACAGATGTCATTAACACACTTCAACCCATTCATGAGCTCTTTATGCAGGAGGATAGAGAACTTACTAAAAGTAGATTTTAAAGAGTCAATGTATTTTCCCTGTTTCTCACACCTCCTCTCACAGTCACACTTTCAAATGTCTGGGCCACTAGGGTCCCTGTGTTGAGCACCACCACAAACAGGATGAACTTGTCAAACATGGGGTCTTCTGTGAAGGCCACAATGATCCTGAACAGCTGATGCATCCAGTCCTGCAGAGCACCCCATGCCCTCAGCCAACCTTTTCTAGAGTTTCGCTGTTCCCTGATCCTTCGCTGCTCATCTGAGAGAAAGAGAGAGAGAGCGAGAGAGAGAGAGAGAGCGAGAGAGAGAGAGAGAGAGAGGAGAGAGAGAATAGAGAGAGAGGAGAGAGAGAGAGAGAGAGAGAGAGAGAGAGAGAAGAGAGAGAGAGAGAGAGAGAGAGAAGAGAGAGAGAAGAGAAGAGAAGAGAGAGAAGAGAAGAGAAGAGAAGAGAAGAGAAGAGAAGAGAAGAGAAGAGAAGAGAAGAGAAGAGAAGAGAGAGAAGGTTGGTGGCACCATAGGAGGTTGGTGGCACCTTAATTGGGGAGGATGGGCTCATGGTAATGACTGGAACAGGATGGGTATAATGGTTTCAAACACATCAAACATGTTTGACTCTTCTATTTATTCCATTGCAGCCATTACAATGAGTCTGTTCTCCTATAACTCTTCCCACCAGCCTCCTCTGGCACACTCATAATTAAAGTGGCCGTTGTGATTTGTAACTTTTCCGGAACAGTTTGCCTCTATGACGATAGTCGTCAGTATACCATACTTCACATACCTTTTTGGATGAGCCTCTTCAACATTTCACCATCTAAGGCCTCACATGTTGAGAACACTCGCTTCTTGTGTGGCTGCTTGGAGGCTACAGATGACTTGTGGTGGCTGGTTGAGCCTGCATAATAGATAATGAATGATGATGAGACATACAAACACACAGAAGTACAGAGAGATTTGATGACAGTGTGGATTATAAATATTGGATTCTGAAGTCATTCTTCCATGTAAAAGTAAAACGTTGTGAGTTTGGGCGGTGGTGGGTGTCTTGCCCTTTCTAGCCACTGTCTGCCTGTATGATGGTCGATTTTCCATCTTGCACTCCAGGCTAAACACACACACTGCAGAGAAGAGTACCAGTGAAGTATAATGAAAACATGTAACATCAAACCTGTAATCTCTTATTGTAACAACATGTAAAGCTACTGACCACCAAAATGGTCATAGTGGATCTTGAGCACTTTCTGATGGCAGCACAATGATTTATTGTATTGTTAGACTTAGAGGAACTTTAGTTTTCCAAGGGAACATTACTTCATGCCATCACTACTTTATCTTCACCACAATTCCCAGTGTCATTAGCTACAAACACTTCTAATTAAGGCATATGTCAAATATTCATCAATACAAACAAGTCGCTAAGCATTTACCGGATTGTCTCTGGAAAAATAAAACCTTCGGCATAGAGGAAGGGTAGAGAATGCCACTGAAATACATCTGTGCGTCATAAGGACGTCTTTATTCTCAACACTTCCTTGACCATTCTATTCCATCCATTCTATTATTCTCTACTGCGCTATTATTTATCGTTTTTTTTCTCTCTCCACAAGGATGCGGGATGATAACAGTTTAGCTTACAACAATTGTTTCTATTTGATGTGAGAGGATCTCTTGCGTCAAAAAATGAACGAAGGACACTTCCTTGGCTTGTTATAATAAAACATTTCAATTTGAACCATTTCAATTTATTTTGGAATAGTGGTGGAAAAAACAGGACGTAGTCTACTTATATTTTGTCCGATTTCTAACACATTTTGAAATAGTAATATGGTTACGTTTTGAAATGTAGGTCGTCATTGTAAATAAGAAGGTTCTTAACGGACTTACCTGTATAAGTAAAGGTGACACGAATATTTTTTTTAAATGGCTATTCACTACGTTTTATGAAAACAACGATACGTGCATAATTTCGTAAATATAGGCAAAATTGTTATTCCGTTTTTTTTTATCCGTAAGAAGTCGAAAACAACTTCCTGTCTTTGGAATTTAATAAGCGTTATCCTACTTCCGGCAGTCACGGAGTACCCCCAACAGTACACATTTTTGATGTGACCCTGGACACCTAATTCAACTTGTCAACTTATCATCAAGCCCTCAATGAGTTGAATCAGGGGAGTTTGTCAGGGGCAACAACCAAAATGTGTGCTGTTGGGGGTACTCGAGGACTAGAGTTGGAAAACACTCCTACTGCACCCTTCCCCTGAAGTTGGACCTAATGACCACTGTCAAGGTCGATGCGTAAAGTTGGAAAAATGTATTGTCGATAAGGACTATTCTACATCAAATGGGGACATGGAATAGTCCATATTTTTTAATAGACTATTTGCTCTAAATAAAGAGCATACTTTTAGAATTGGTGTTGGAGATTATATGGTATGTATGGTAAGTGTATGTTGCAGGAAATGGATCTAACCTAACAAAAAGTAAAAACACTATGACATATAATATAATACATATAAATATATAAATATAATAAATACACAAATACACAATTGCATAGTAGATTTATACTCCCTTTATTATTTTAGGAAGAAGTTGGCATGGTAATATTGTTTCAACGAAAAATATGACATTAATTTGGTCAGAGGTAATTAGAGGCAATGCGAAATAGCTTTTTTATCATTACGCAAATCATCACAGTCAAAAGCAACATGATTAATACAAATGTGAGCAGATAAATAAACAAACACATACATTATTAAATATACAAATAAATAAATATCAAATAAATAATTGATTAGATAGATAGATAAATATAACTTTGTAGAAAACAAAACGAATTTACACAAAACTATAGCCAACTATTCAGGAGAAATATTTCTGATTTCACAACAATTGTTTAGAAGAACTCTGTCCAAACATGGAATTCTGTCATAATTCCCGAAACAAACAGTCTGATGTTATTAAATCGTTTGAGACAAAACGATGACCTGTCTGCTCTCCGTTGGGTGATATTTGTTTATGTGTCTGGTGAGGCCGGAGGAGGAGAATACATTTTCACCACAAAATCGACACGGAAACACCTCTCCTGTCACCTTTGTGATGCACTCAGTCCCTGCGTATTTGGAGGAGGGCTCGGGTGTTTCTGAGCGGGACTCGAGCAGACTGTTGGGTTGTTGGTCGGAGACTTTGGCCGAATGAGACTGATTCTGAGGATGACTAGCTGCCTTCCTATTGTGCAAGGCCAAGTGTTTCCTCAGGTACGCTTGTTTTCTGAATTTCTTTGAGCACTGTGGGCATCTGAACATAATTTCTTCCTCAGAGCCCGAGTCTGAGTGTGGCGGGGAGGGTGGGAGCGCCTCTCTGGCTGTTGGTGTGTCAGGTCGGCTCTCCTCTCTCTGTGATGAGACTCTCTCCACTTGGAAACCCTTTGGCTTGTGCCAACGTCGGTGGGAGGCCAGGTTAGCGGGACAACTAAACACTTTGTCACACTCGTCGCAGCGATATTCGATTCGGACGATGCGAGAGCACTTGTGAAAGGCCAAAGTGAGAGGGTCTACATACCGCTCC